>NC_143482.1:33624661-33861215 GCF_027475165.1 Benincasa hispida
ATGATTAGAAACCCTAGGGCTTTAATCTTTTAATATGTTTAATAGGATTAAATTGGCTAATAAAAGGTTAAAGTGTAGCAAATCTATCTATAAAGGACCTTTTGTCTAAGGCGGGTTCTGTCTAGGTTGGGGTATTTAAGTTGTCAGAAACGTAACACCCCTATCTAGGAACTTACCTGGAAAGGTGAATTAGATAGATTTGATGCATGCATGCAAGTTAAGGACAGTCCATTAAAGTGTTTAAATGTGACTACTTGAACTTGTTCATATTTCATAGATAAACGTTGTTTATGAGAAGAGTTTAAGAAGACAACTTAGACTAAAATCAGTAGCCGGATTGTCTAGGTTAATGAATCCCTAGGTAAAACATTCAATGGGAGGTACTTGGGGCATAAGATGATTCACTTAAACCTTTCACGTTTCTCCTAAATAGTCCACACCATGAGATCTATCCTCGGCCTCGCGGCACCTTTGGCGTGTCCCCTAAACGGATGGTGTTTGGGTACGTCGATATCAAGGTGGATGGAGAGAGTGTTCATAGTAAGTGAGAGCGGGAAGTGCGATAGCATATCCCTCGGTCTCCCTCGTTAGGTTGAATAAAGTTACTGAGCATCGCCTCGAGGCGCCCTGGGAGTGTCCCCCTAAAGAATGACAGTTTTGCACGTTTCTTTATTTGATCTCCTATAAGAGGATAAGGTAACTTAGTCTCTTGTTCTAATCTACTTCTTCCCTACGGTGGGCTCATTAGGGCAGGACTCTGGCACCGAAAGCGAGGGGTTACACTTACGTGGAATAGTTAAAGGTTAATGATTCTGGACCGAAAAATGGTGGCTGTTAGGATCAGTTCCAAGAGTTTGTTCTGCCTAATGGTTGAGAATGTCTCATCCCAGCGAAGGGGCATGATCACCCCACCGGTGGCATTTGTCCTGCCTCACTAGGGCATCATTACAAAATAGAAGTTTATAACTTAGGGTACTTGAAACAATTTTGCAAAACTGATTGGTTTAAAAGTGGTTTAGCAAATTCTAATAAAGTTTTGTTCATATTTTCACCAACATTTTCAAAATGGCAACAGCCACGTTATCATTGCTATGCGCTGAAAAACTTACTGGCGATAATTTCGCAACATGGAAACACATGATCATGACGATCATGATCATCGAGGATATCATGTTCGCTCTCATGGAGGCTTGTCCTCCTATTTTAGCTCCGAATTCCGCTCGAAATGTTCAGGAGGCATACGAGCGATGGACAAGGGCGAATGAGAAGGCCCGAGCCTACATCTTGGCAAGTCTTTCTGAAGTCTTGGCTAAGAAAAATGAGCCTATGGTCTCATTGCATAGGCTCATTGCATGAGATCATGGAGTCCCTGCGGGGGATGTTTGGACAACCGTTTGAACAGCTTATGCATGAGGCTCTTAAATACATATTCAACTCCAAAATGGAAGAAGGCACTTCTGTTTGTGAACATGTGCTTAACATGATGGTCCACTTTAATGTGGCAAAGTTGAATTAGTCTACCATCGATGAGGGGAGCCAGGTTAGCATAATTTTGCATTCTTTGTCGGAGAGCTTCCTGCACTTTCTTAGCAATGTGATTCTTAACAAAGTGAAATACAACCTTACAACTCTCCTCAACGAGTTACAGACCTATCAATCTTTAGTGAAAAGTAAGGAGAGTCGCATTATAGAGGTTCGACCTCAGTAATGAAGTCCGCACTTTCTACTTTTAACTCTATAAAGGGGAAGAATAAGAAGGGTGGTAAGGGCAAAGGGAAGACACCTCTAACCCACCGTTTGTCGCCCCAAGTAGGCGTCCACAAGTTGCTAAGGGAAAATGTTTCCACTACAACCAAGATGGACACTAGAAGAGGAGCTGTCCTCTGTATCTGAAATAGAAGAAAGTAGCCAAGGCTAAGGCCAAGGTCGATCAAGGTAAATGTGATTTACTTGTGCTTGAAACTTGTTTAGTGGAGAATGATGATTTTTCCTAGATAATTGATTTGGGCGCCATGATGACAAAAAATTTGAAGTCAATTACTCAACAACTAAAATTCCATGTACACAATATGCGATGCATGTTCTTACAGTATGCATTGATTATCATGCGTCAATGGTCATGCGTTGGAATGACTATGCATTAACAAATGTATGTGATGACCATGCGTCCTGTCACAAGTTTTCTTGCGCTCACGCCAAGTATAATGCGAACGCAATTTTCTTGGGTGATTCGAGGTCGAACTCAAGGACTTATAGCTAGATGTATGCGGTAATGTGCATACAGCGGTTGAATAAAAGAATGATGGAGGGGTTGTTGAGCTAACACTACTCCTACTCCTAACTAACAAACTATGCAATGAGAATATGAATGAGAGGTAGAAACATGACAACTCTTAACATGAAACAATGGATGGAAGAATAGATAAAATGTGGAGATGGCTTCATTGCAACCCTTAAGAGTGACCGCAAGGGCAACCTTAGTCAATGCAAGCTATGCGATTATGCTTCACACACTTGAACCTAAGCCTAGGACGCATGCGATGTATATGCAATAGTGTCGAGAAGCCTATGCCAGCCTAAACCCCTATAACCCACTCATGTGCTCTCGCCGCAAGACCGTCATGGCTGCATACCACCGTATCCTACTTCTGGACGCATGCAATATCCTCTCCGTAGGGTGCATAAGCTGTGTGAAAGCAAACGGAGCTTAATCCTAAGTCTCCATTCTTGCTTATGCAAACCTAATCTAGCCCTTCCAAGCATCGATTCTAACCTAGCCCTCTCGAGTCTTAGGTTCTTTCTTTAGACTCTCTCCCTAGCAGCTCAAGGTGCGATGGATGCATACAAAAAACAAAGTAACCACATAAACTTGGCTAACGCATGATTATTCTTATCTCTAGTGAACAATAGCTTGCATTGCTTAATGTGACCAACCAATTACCCTCCCGGGCAGTTGGTTGTTGCTAACTTCACTCATAGACAAGCATGTGTTAGCTTCACACTAAGCAAATAAGGTTTACTCACACACTCATGCAACGCACACCTCTCGGTAGTTTGCTACATGCTTCATATCCCTAATCCACATGATTAAGTATGTGATACTCTTGCAATCTCATTAAGTGATGCAATGAAAGTTAAGGAGTCTAAGTAAAGAAGATGGAGATGGAATCGAAGGAAATACAGAAATGCATTGAACACATAATGTATTAATTCCTTAATGACAAAATGTTATACAATAAAATAAAAGACAAGTAAAGAAAATGAAGTGATCGGCTGGAAGCAATAACTTGATTCCAGCAAATGTGCATCAAGGCTGCCGGTGGTGCCATGGATGAGCAGTGAAGCTGACTTTCCTGAGATCTAGCTTCGGTCGAAGGCTCTGGTCATCACTCGGGATGGAGGAAGGAGACGAAGAACTCTCAAGCTTTCTTCTCATGCATTTGTCTGGATCACAAGGATCTTCCCAAAGCCGAACCTCGGGCAAAAACCTTGGATTAGTTGGAATTTTACTCATCGGCTTCTTTATATAGAGCTTGGATCGCGGACAGCATTAATGGACTACTCTGATTCTGACATTCATGGCTCGTTTAGTCCTTTCAGAATCTCTGCTACTAACGGCGTGGTAAGTGAAATATCAACATCATCTTTTGATTTTCCCGAGGTAGATGCGTTGATGTGTTCATTCCACCAACCTTGTGTTGATCCTTTTATCATGCGTTATCGTGTAGCCGCCATCATGCAATGACCGCATTCGCCTAATACCGCAACTTCGACACGATGACCGCAATCGCTTGACGAGCACAACTCCCATGCGATGGATGCATGGAGCTGATTACCGCAGCACCCAAGCATTGATCGAAAGCGTTTGCCTTTACGATGGAGAGTTTCTCCGCATGCGGTAGTCCGGTTTCCACGTTTGTGTCCACTTTCTGCATTAGCTACAAAAATAGACAATTCAACGCATAATAATGCATGATAATGGGTTAGCCGAGATTCTCAATGCTGAACGCCGCAAGCTCATTTTCTCATGAATTTCTATCATAATTGTCTCATAGTTCGCTTAACAACCTTCATAATTCTAAGTAAAAGGCCTAAGATAACATGCATTTCTGCATGTCATCACACCACTAATAATGTTTGTCCTTCTTTTCAAGGAATTAGATCTTGGCGATAATTGGATGCTGATGAGATGACGATGCGCGTAGGCACCGGGCACGTCGTCTCAGTTGTGGCAGTGGGAGGACTTCAGTTAGCTTTACAGAATAGGTTTCTTATTTTATATGATGTATATATTGTTCCTGAACTAAAAAGGAACCTTATTTCTATAAAGTGTTTATTGCAATGTATATATACTATCTCTTTTCATGTGGATAAAGCCTTTATTCATCAAGATGGTGTTTTTATTTGCACAGCAAATCTGGAATCGAATTTATATATGCTAAGGTCGTTAGCCATTAATTCCCTCTATAATATTTAAATGTTCAGAACTATCGTAACTCAATCAAAACGTCGACGAATTTCTCCAAAAGAAAATGCCCAACTTTTGCATCTTCATTTAGGGCACATCAATCTCAATAGGATTGAGAGATTGATGCAGAATGGACTTCTAAGTGAGTTAGAAAAAAATTCTTTACCAGTGTGCGAATCTTGCCTTAAGGGTAAGATAACTAAACAACCTTTTACTGGAAAAGGTAATAGAGCCAAGGAGCCTCTTGAGTTAGTACATTCTGGCCTTTGTGTTCCTATGAATGTGTGAGCCCGAGGTGGCTATGAGTATTTTATCAATTTCACTGATGATTACTTCAGATACGGGTATGTTTATCTTATGCAACGGAAGTCTGAATCCTTTGAAAAGTTCATAAAATGCATTAGATAAACGAAACACTTCGATCGGATCGAGGTGGAGAGTTTTTGAACTTGGCATTCCAGGACTATTTGATAGAACATGGAATCGTTTCCCAACTCTCAGCGCCGGGTACACCTCAGCAGAATGGTGTAGCAAAGAGGAGAAATAGGACCTTGTTAGACATGGTTCGCTCGATGATGAGTTAAGCTTCTTTACCTGACTCGTTTTGGGGTTTCGCAGTGGAGACTGCAGTATATATACTCAACTATGTTCCCTCCAAGAGTATTGCAAGAACACCTCTGAGTTTTGGAACGAGCGTAAAGCTAGTTTACGTCACTTCCGCATTTAGGGTTGCCCTACACATGTGCTTGAGGCTAATCCCAAGAAGTTGGAACCACGATCGAGGTTATGCCTCTTTGTAGGCTACCCCAAAGTATATGAAAGGGTTATTTTTATTATCAGATGGAAAATAGGGTGTTTGTTTCAACAAACGCTACTTTCCTGGAGGAGGATCATATAAGGGAGCACAGTCCACGAAGCAAAGTCGTGTTACGTGAGATTTCCAATGAAACTACTGAAACTTCAACAATAGTTGTTGAAGGGTCTACTACATTAGCAAGGGTTGTTGATGGGAATCCATTCAGTAAGTCGATTCCACCTCAAGAGTTGAGGGAACCTCGACGTAGTGAGAGGGTTACGAACCCACTTGTTCGCTATCTAGGTTTCACAAAAATCCTTGCTATGGTAGCAGATGGCGACGTTGAGAATACGTTGTCTTATAAGAAGGCAATGAAGGATGTTGACCGGGATGGCGATGGTGATGAACCTTGTGTTTACAAGAAGCTCATCAACACTTCAGTATTCTTCTTAGTGTTGTATGTAGAAGATATCCTACTCATTGGGAATGATGTAGGTCTACTGACTACAGTTAAGAACTGGCTAACAACCCAATTCCAAATGGAAGATTTGGGAGAGGCTCTGTTCTAGGTATACAGATCTTTTGGGATCGTAAGAACAAAGTGCTAGCACTATCTCAGGCATCGTACATTGACAAGTTGTTGCACAACTACTCGATGGATGACTCCAGGAGGGGTCTACTATAGTTTAGGCATGAAGTCACTTTGTCTAAGGAAATGTGTGCTAAGACACCTCAAGAGGTTGAGAAGATGAGACAGATCAGTCTAACCCAGGCCATTTTAATGTTGCTGACCCATTTACGAAGGCTCTCACGGCTATAGTGTTTGAGGGTCACCTACGGAGCATGGGTCTACAAGATTGCACGCGGTTGGACTAGGGCAAGTGGGAAATTATCTTGTACTGGGCTTTTATGCCCTAGTTTATTGTTTTGTACAAGTTTTTTTGTACACCCCACTTCGCTTTAGGACAAGTGGGAGATTGTTGGGATTAATGCCTTAAAGTCTCGTGTCCTGTAGTTTGTAAACAGTTTGTACGAATGCTTGTGTCGTTAATATATGATATTTACTTCACATCTTGTTTTTTTGTTCAATTGCTTGTTTTATTTGCTTTACCAAAAACCAATAAACATAAAATCCCTAGTTATCTATATGTGACTCAAGCATATATGTGGTGACATACAGATGGATCATGTCTTGAGTGATAACCAAAATGGTCTGTAGTATATGTATATAGGAAGGAAACCTTATCCTAGTAACTCTACGGATGCGGTTCACTTTGTGGAATGGTCACAAGTGTTGTGACTTGTCACAAATGGTCTGATCCTGATCATTCATGTTAGAGACATGCGAATGGGGACGTCCTATACAAAGAGTTTATATAAGACCTGACCACGAAGTGTTAACGTCTCGTTATATAACACTGTTCATGATAGAGACTTCACTTCACTAGGATGACCATAGGTAACATGACCTCAATCCTAAGTGAGTTGGGAACTTCTACCACTGAGGGCGGTCCATTGATTTGTATGGGTGCGAGTAGCCAGGTCGCCGATTCAAATCTACCATTTTGGGGATTCGTTTGATTTGGGAGCTGGGAACTCAGCTACACAAGATGGAATTCACTTCTTCCCTAAGGCAGGGGTAAATAGATAGATAGCTCCCTTAAAGGCTGATTTCGGGGTTTGAACGATGTGGCGCCACACACCTTCTCTTGGCCCGAGAGATGTTCACACATAGTTGGACTATGTTGTATTGTTCATTAGAGGAATCAGTGGTACTTAAGGAGTGAGATGTAACTACAGGGGCATAATGGTAATTTGACCCAGCTGTACTTACGAGCATCTGTGAAGGGTCATCCTACTCATTATTGGTTATATCTGATGGACACAGAAATAGATCTGTGGTAAGAAGAGTTCAGCTGTTGGTCTTTAGTCGAATGTCTGACAGTTAACGGATGGTGGATCTCGTGGCTAAAGAGTTTAGTCAGCTATTCACATATCGTTGGAACTTCGAGCCACAGGTCCATTAGGTCCCCTGGGTAGCTTGGATATAGTCGAGAACCAGTATTTGGGTTAATTTGAAATGTTCAAATTGACAAGAGGAAATTTGATTATATATGATATAATTGGACTGGTTAATTATATATGATATACTTGGCTAAATGTATGAGATACATTTTTTTGGAGGAAATTAGATATAAATATGATTTATATCAAGTAGAGGAGAAAATACTATAGTAGATATGTGATATAAAACTATGGGATAAAAATATAATATGATTATATTTATTAATTAATTAGTTGATTAATTATATGGTAATTAATCTAAAATTCACGTTCGGACGTGGGTTAGTGGGCAACGTCGGTTATTGTAACCGATGAGTTAAAATGAAAATAGTTTTCATTTTGAATAGCCTAGAGTTCAATCGTCCAAAAGACATTCGGGAGCGCGCGTTGGAGAATAGAGAACGATCATTTACGTAAATCGAGAGCCTATACGATAGACCTCTCTGCCTAAACGATCGTCTACCTCGCGCCTAAATGATCGCACGTTATTTCCTACACGATCGGATAGCTTCTCAAAACGATTGTATAGTGTGCCGGTTTTACTAAACGATCGTATACCTTTTCCTAAAAGATCATTTAGTAAATCCTACACGATCGTGTAGCTCCTCCTAAACGATAAGCATTTCTGTTATGCAATAGCGGCTTTTTCCCTCCCACTTGATTATCGCCTACACGATTTGTGTTTCTACCTTCCTCTACCAAATTCACCAAAGCCCACCCTTTGGATTTTCACTCCGAGAATAATCGGGGCTCTTTAGTGGTGGTGTCATCCTCGTTGCGGTCATGAGTTCGCGTTGTTCGTGTTGCTACAGTCGATGTTTCTGCTGGGCGTTGGTAGATTGCGTGGAGGTTTTCCGCTGCATTGGAGTTCCGAAGTGTGAAGACTGTCTTCAACTAGTATGGAACTCTCTCCTTTGGTAATTTATCTTGTTCTTAGCATGCCGATAATTAGTATTTGTTTGCATAACTATATGTTGAATGTATATTTTTGTATTTCAATCACAGTGAGATCGAAGCGATCCAAACACACTCATAGAACTCTATGATATGAGATCCTTCAGATATAGCCCGGTAAGGCTATAAGGCTCTTCATCTTTTAAAGAGAACCAGATAGATTGAATTTTTGGATTTTTAATATTTATAAAAGGAAATAAAATAAAAGACTCAAGGACTGACTGAATAGAAAATAAAGATTCTGACTCAACTGACTTAACTGACTCGTGAGAACAAAAAGAACAAAACTAAAAAATATACGATATACCAGACGGTAGAACAGGGCGAGTTTTTCAACCTCTAACTCTATCACCTAGAAATGGACATGTTTAGGCTCAAGTTCTCCATGGTCATCACAAACTAGTTCTAAACATGTCATGTTATCCTCCAACTCATTCTTTATGTCGACATAAATTACCTCATCGTTGCACGCCTCGGTGACATCAAAAGATATGTGTAGCAGGGGTTCGCATCCTCTCTCAACTGAATCAAAAGATTGAGTGACTAAGTCTCTCAATCTCTAAAGACAAATTCCAACCTCAGTCTATAGCTCTCCTTAAGGTCGCGCATCTCCTACTGAAAAAAAATATTGTTAATAGTAAGTTTTCTAATCACATCTTCTAATGACATACCTGAGTCGGCGGTGTGAGCATGCATCGTCATGTTGTATGTCGTAGGGGTTGAATCATAGTAGAATTAGTCTCATCCTAGGTTTCCATAGTCATAGGACTCCTCCCATGTGGGTCCTTGGAAATCGTCGTCCATATAACTAAGATACCCTTCCATGGAGTAGTCTCACAACATAGGGCTCCACTGCAAATTTAGGCATGCCTGCTCAAGGTGATTAGTCCTACATACTTGCACCTGTTACGGGTTACCTGTAACCAATTGACTAACCGAAGAAGTTAACTTAGCAAGTTGACCTCGAACGTCACAAACTTCGTCACTAAGTCGAGATGCTCCATTCGATTTTCCCCATCCTTCTTAAGGATATTTGTCCATCCTTGAAACTAACACAAAAAAGGAAAACAAATCAAAAGCAAAAGAATTCCCTAACTAGAAATTTAACTAACGAAACGTCAATGGCTTCCCTAGCAACGGCGCCATTTTTTACATAGCCAAAACCTACGTCGTTAATAACCTTCGAGTCCGGTCAAAAGAAAATTTATAATACCAAATTACTCCTATTACTACAAAGACTTAGTGGTAAGTCCGAGTCGATCCGCAGAGAAGCGCGATTGGTTTCGTTAAGTTAATTTTCTAACTAGAGTGATAAATGGGGGGTTTTCATGTAGAAAAGAAAAATGTGTGGAACGGTAAAGTGAAATGGATATACAAAATAGTAATAGATTCATTTAGTTCTCGGATTAAATATCCATTCATTGTAAATTAAATCATTTTTTTCAGTCAAAATATCATATATTCAAATTATACATGCATAGCAACCCAATCGATGTGAATTAACTAATCTCTATGAGCTTGAAAATCAATTAATCTGAACCGATCAAGCGTCCTAATTCATAGTTAAGGTTGGAAAGTCGTGCCCTAACTAACCTATATGTTCCTAGATGCAATTGGGTCCTCAGTGGCTATAAAGAACTAGAAACACATGCATTAAGGTTCATGCTTCAACTATGTTCATTAAGTGTCAGGAAAGCGGTGTTCAAATAATCAATTTTTTATTAAATCTAGATTAAATGTGCGATGCAAAGATTCATGGACAGCCTAAAAACCTAAGCATGCTTATCTAATATGTGCTACAAGTGTAAATTCAAAGCAAGGACGATACAAGGATGCGTGCGAGCTTGAATTTAACTAGCGAAGACATGCATTCATGATAGGGGCGTCAATCCACACATAAAAGTAAATCTAAATTAAACAAAATTTAAGAAAAACATAATTATGAATTAAAGCATAGAATTAGACAAAAAAAACTCATTAAGATACAAAGAACATTCAATCCAAGAACTAAACAAAAGATTACCTCATCGATTCTTCATCGATTCATAGACAAACCGACAGGATACGTTCCAATACATATTTATAATTCGAAAATAAAATAAAAACTAACCTAAAGATACTGAAAATTGAAGGAAAAGAAAGAAGAATGAAGATTAACTTCGGCCTTCAAAATTCGACATGCATGACCTAGGGCCAAGGAAAGATATTTATAGGAATCTATCGCAGTATTGCAACACTTGGAATAGCGTTGCAATGCTCACTCGCGTTCGCGCTCCGTTCCATGTTCGTTAAAGATCGTAGTATTGCAATGGGGCATTCTGTCCACAAGCATTAGGTTGGAGCGTTGAGATGCATTGGGATGCTGGCATTGATTCAACCTTGGAGCATCGCGATGCTTGGAGTAGCGTTCCAATGCTGCGTCCACTGCCAAAAACTCGCTACTCGATACTCAACGACTTGATACTCAATTCTCGTTCACTTGGTATGTTTTCTTGATTACTCGACAACCTTTACTCGATGGTACTCGATGGTGCACGATGGCTACCTCAAACTCGGTGGAACTCAATGGCATTTCGGTCTTTTCAACTTCTTTGAAGCCTGGATGTTCAAATTAACTCTAAATTGCTTCAAATTAACCTCATTCTTCACCAAATGATTAATTCTACCTCTTTATTGCTCGATACGTACAAAATAGGAAAATAAACACACAAAAAAATCTACTGACGAGCCCGAATTAAGCTTGGAATATTAGCTTCTTTTTAGAGCTAACATGGTCATTGGTAGAAAAGTTTTTTGGTTGTGGGTTATTTTATGAAATTTTCCTAGATCTCTAGAGTCTGGACAGAGAGGTAGAGATTTGGACAAAAGAGTAGCCACGATCTGATGATGCATACACTAATCTGGATGGATCTTGATCGAGGGTCGTCGGATATGGATCACGATGAGATCTGAATGTTGGGACACAACTGACTTTCGCGTGAGCATCGTTGTAGGTTGAAGAAGGTTAGATTTCGAGATGCATTCGAATGAATGCAAAGCCTCAACATCACCAGATAGATTGAGACTTTCCGCTTTTCCTTGTGTTTCAAACTTCCTCTGTCGTCATTTTTCAAGTTTTCTCTCACTATCATTGTTCTTCAATTGATGGTTTTTGCTTGACGTATTTTGTTCAAACGTAGATGAGCGTTTTCGTTCAGAAAAAAATTGCTACAACACCATTTCTCCTTTTTGGAAGTATTCCAAAAGGTATGTGTCCGTTGGAGTTTCTAAATTTGAAAATGGAGATTTTTTAAAAATAGAAAAATAAGGAAAAATATTTATACAAATTACAAAATTTAATTATAGAAGTCCATCAACGCCTATCATTGAAAGACTTTGTTAGATGTTGATAGATGTCTATCAACGTTTATCAATGATAAAAGTTGATAAAAGTCTATCACTGATGGTGGCTGATATCAATCTATCAGTATCAATCCGTGATAGAAACTTATAGGAATCTATCGATACTATCAGTGATAGAAACTTATACAAGTTTATCATTAATAAAAGGTGATTGAAGTCTATCAACATCTATCAGTATTTTTTTTTTTTTTTGTTATTTCTATAAATAGTTTAACATTTTTTGGTATCCATGAAAATTTCACATTTCAAAAATTAGGGATGGAAATCAGTCACACTCCTTATTTGGTTTCATATATAATATTTTAATTTTTTTTATTATTATTTATGTACATTGTAAAAGTGCTAAACAGTACATGGAGCCGAACTTTCATGTAAAAACGAAATAGTGCAGTTTTGCTACTTTTGGAATGTGGACTTCACTAAATAGCTATCTACGTAAAAACCTGCATTTTTTTATTATAGTACAAAAATATAGATCTAGTCTGAATTAATTTAAGCCTCATTTTTGGTATGCTTTAAAATTGATTTTTCAAAATTAAGTCCATTGACATCAATTTATATGATTTTTTTAATCTAGATTTTAGAGTAAAATTCAAAATCCAAGCCAAATTTTAAACCCAAAAAAATTGTTTTAAAAAAATCATTTACGTTTTTGGAAATTGGCTATAAATTCATTAATGTTTATATGAAAAATATGAAAACTATGAGTAAAAAATTGTGAATTAACAAGCACAATTTTTAAAAACCAATTACATAATTGTTACCAAATTGGATCTTAATGATTAGTATTAGTTTGCCAGAATTAGTTGTTCTTCTCGTAGTTTAAATATGTGATCTTCTAGTTTACTCTCTAGTTTTGTTAAATTCTCAAATCCCACATTATTTATGTGTATTAAATTTGGGGAAAAAACCCTTTATGGTTCCTAAGTTTTAAATGTTATATTTTTATCTCTGGATTTTACGTTTAATTTTCATTTACTCTCTAAGTTTTAAAATGTTATTCTTCTACTGAGTTTAGTTTCTATTCGGACCCGGAGTTTCAATATTTTAAACTTTTATCCTAAAATTCCATTAATGCTTACTTTTGATCTTTGTAATTAACTTTTAGTTAATAAACTTAAAATCTTTAAGATGTGAAATTTTTAATAAATTTAAATAGTGATGAAAATTTAGTGAAAACTAATTTAATCGTAAAGAATAATTAATAAACATTAACTTGAGGATCAAGAGAGAATATTTAGTGAAAAATAAAGAGTAAAAGTGTAAATCTTGAAAACTAAGAACTAAATGAAAACTATACTCAAAACTAGATAGTAAAAATGTAACATTTTGAATTCTATGAACCAAATACATTTTAAATTCAAAATTAAACATTTTAAAATTTAGGAATTAAATGAAAACTAGATTCAAAATCCATCTAAAAGTCATCGATATGATTTTTTTTATATGGATTATATAGGGCACCTTTGTGATTAAGGAAACTCATTATGTAAGAGCACACAAACTGAATGAGATATGGCATGAAACATGTTGGGAGGGTTTTAGACCTTAAATAGTCAATTGCTTTGTTTGGTAAAATTTGGTGTGAGTAGGTTTTGGCAAGTCTACTCACGAACTGTGAATGCATAAACATAATGGTTCTATGGTGTAGTGGTTAGCACTTTGGACTTTGAATCCAACGACCTGGGTTCAACTCCTGGTAGGACCTCTATTTTTAAATATTTATTTAATTTAGAATAGATCATGATAATTATATGATCATGATCAGATTATTTCTACCACAATTTTAGAATCGTTTTTTATTCTAGTATAATCTATGCTAGACTATGATTATATTCAATTGTGGTCGGACTTCCATATATGATGTAGCCTTTACTCATGTTTTGAGAGAAAATAGTTTTATAAAGTGTGAGAGAGGAAAAGCATTGAAAATATCATTAAAGAATGCATTGAAGACTAACAGTTGCAAGAAAGCTTTAATTGCAAAAAGTACATCAATACATTGGTTGGAGAGTTGACTAGTGAGTTTTCCCTATAGTGCATTCTAAGCAATTTCTAATATGCCTAGCTTGCATATCAAAAGTGTTGAGTGGTCACTCGCATGGAAAACAACAAAAAATAAAAAAAACAACTTACTAAACTAATTATAAGACTTAAAGATAGGATGGTTGGTGATGGTTTAGACATGCGGCCATGAGCTAACATGACCCTGGGCGAGCATACCCAAGACATTCCCCCCCCCCCCTTCCACTTATACAGTGGACGTCCCTGTCGACTGGCGTAGCTTCGACTCAACGATCTTCTGCTTTCAAGCTTCTAAATCTTTGACACGTTCCCAACTTGTTTCTTCCATGGGGAGGTTCTTCCACTTTACCAGATATCCGTGGACTCCCCAAGTGGGTCTTCTGGCCTTTCTAACTCTGTTAGCAAGGACCTCTTTTACTTCCTTGTCTTTCTTCTGCTTCAGATCAATGCTCGGTCAGATAGTCTCATTGCAGCGATCATCTTTAGGATCAGGATGATAGGGCTTTAAGTTGCTTACATGAAGTATTGGGTGAGTTTTCATCCATGCTAGCAATGCCACCCTATATGAGGTATTCCTAATATTTTTTAGAATTTTCACTGAACCTTTGTACCTTCTGAAAAGACACTGGTTCTTGCAACTTTGAAATTGAATCTGTTCTGGTCTCAACTTTACGAGGACCTGGTCTCCTACTCAAAATTTGAGAAAGTGACGCTTCTTATAAACCCACTTCTTCATATGTTTGGATCCTTCATCCAAGTATGCCCAAGCGATGTTAATAGTCTGTTTCCACTCTTTGGTAAAGTTGTGGGCTTGAGAATTTTTTCCTGCATACGGATGATCAACAATATAAGGCAACAAAGGTTGCCTCCCACTTACAACTTCAAAGGGGCTCTTTCCTGTTGACGAGCTTGTTTGATAATTGAAACAAAATTGGGCCATGTCAAGTAACTATATCCAATTCTTTTGGCGGCCATGGACAAAATGGCATAAATATTCCTCCAACAAGAAATTGATTCTCTCTATTTGGTCATCAGTTTGCGGATGGTAACTTGAGGATATGCTCAGACTTATCCCCATGAATGTAAACAATTCGGTCCAAAACATGTTGATGAATCTGCCATCTCTGTCACTAACAATACTCGTCGGAACTCCCCACAACTTCACTATGTGTCTGAAGAACAATTGGATCGTCAACTCAGCGGAGCATTGTTTTAGAGTAGGTATGAAGGTAGCATATTTCAAGAACCTGTCAATGTTAACCAAGATAGCCTCATGATCTCCCATCTTCGAGAAATGGGTAACAAAATCCTTCGATACACTTTCTCATGGTCTCGTTGGTATAAGTAGAGGATCCAGGAGCCCAGAAATTTTCATTTTCTCGACTTTGTCTTGCTAACATATAAGACAAGTCTTGGTATACTGCATGACATCGTCTCTCATATTGGGCCAAAAATAGCCCTTCTTCAACAATGTGTAAGTTCTCTGCCAACCCGGGTGACCGACCCACAAGGTACTTTGGCACTCGTGTAGAAACTTCTTCCTTAAGTCTCCCACCATAGGAACATAAAATCGACTCCCTTTGGTCAATGACAAATCTCCCTCAACTAAGAACTGCCTGGTTTTACAAGCTTTAGCTCGAGCAATGACGGCTTGGGCAGATGAGTCATTCCATAATAACTCTTTAATCATGTCTTGCATTGACCCATCGACCTTATTTGCATGAATGTGGGCTAATATGCACAGGCTCGCATACTCACTCTTACAACTCAGAGCTTGACTGCTTGGTTACTCGTCCCTTTTTTGTGTTTAAAATAAAAATCAAATTCAGCCAGGAACTCCAGCCATCGCGCCTGCTTAAAGGTCAACTTGGACTATTCGAAGAAGTGAGAGTGGCATTGCTATCAGTCTTCACTATGAAGGAAGACCTCAATAAATACTATCTCCAAGCCCTCAGACAATGGACAACAACCAACATTTCCATCTCACAGACTGTATACCTCTTCCTGGCATTGTTAAGTTTCTAACTTCCATAGGCCATAGGATGGCCTTCCTACATGAGGACACCCCCGAGGTGTACTCTGACACATGTGTCTCTACCTCAAACGACTTTGACACAACAACTAATCCAATGACATGACCCCTTGTTATGATTTCCTTCAACTCTTCAAAGGCATTCTAACATTCTGTCAGCCACTACCAAATAATGCCTTTCTTCAATAACTCAGTTAGTGGGGCAGCTCTTCTTGAAAACTCTTCGATGAATCAACGATAATAGTTAGCCAATCCTAAGAAGGAATGTAACTCGATCACAGAGTTGGGGGCTCGCCACTCCTGTATAGCCTGTAATTTCTCACCATCCATTCCATTCTTTCCATGTTCAATTACGTGTCCCAAGAAGTTTATTCGCTATTGCGCGAAAGCATATTTCTCTTTCTTAACATACAACTGATTCTGTCACAACTTATCAAAGACTAATCGAAGGTAAACTTGGTGTTCTTCTAGGGTAAAACTGTAGACAACTATGTCATCTAGATAAACCACCAGAAATTGGTCAAGATACTCGTGAAAAACTTGGTTCATCATGGTACAAAACATTGCAAGGCCATTCGTCAAAGTAAAGGGCATCTTCGAAGGTTTTGTATCTTGTCACACAAGTGGTCTTTCATCCATCGCATTTTGCTATGTGAACTTGATAATAACCCGATCGGAGTTGAGCTTCGTAAAGTATCCAGCTCCATTCAATTGATCAAACAAATCAGATATGATCAGCAAAGGGTACTTGTTGCGAACCGTGACTTTGTTCAAAGCCCTGTAATCGATACACAACTGTAACGTCCCATCCTTCTTCTTTTGAAAAAAGGACCAGGGTCCTATAGGGAACTTTCGCTAGGTAGATGAAGTCAGCGTTGAGTAACTCATCTGGGTTTTTCTTGCATCAGTGAGTTCCGAAGGAGCCATCCAGTAAGCATTTTTTTCCGGTGGTTTGGCTCTCGACACCAGTTCAATTTCATGATCTATCTTCTATCGGGGTGGTAAAGTCTTTTGTAAGCTTCACGGCATGACATCGGCATATTCATTCAAAACTTCCTAGATTTCAATCGAAAGAGGCTCTTTCCCCATAGGCTCATCCACAATAGAGATAGCCATAAAGGTGGGATCCTCTCTACTGAGCCCCTTCTTCAGCTGAAGGGCGAAGATCATTCTCACTCCAATAGGCTGTTTGATGTTAGCACGAACTACCATGTGGTTGTTGCTTGTAATGACTAGGCACTAGGCCAAAGGCATGAGGATGACTTTATGCTCCAAGAGGAACTCCATTCCGACCACAATGTCAAAGTCATCCATGTGCATAACAACAAAATCAATATTTTCATTCCATTCGTCAATTTTAGGGATACCCTTTTTGAAATCCCCACTATGGGGAGGGCTTCAGAGTTAACAACTTTCATCTTGCCCATGTCTCACCTTCATTCCCAGGCGCAAGGCCTCTGGCTCCGAAATGCAGTTATGGGCTTCCCTTGAGTTTACCATGGTGCCTTTTGCAGGATTAGAGTTGTTGACTAAGTCAATAAACATAAGTCCCCTTTTTGAAGCATCCTTATGACAGGAGGCTTTCTTATGGATTGTTAACAAGAATTTCAATACTTCCACTCTAGGAGTTTCCCCATCCTCTTCTTCCTTTTCAGCTTCAGCTTTCGCCTCTACTTCACAACTATATTGTACTGAGGCTTATAAGGCTGTCAAGGCAGCTCGATGCAAGCACTCAACTACTCAGTGAAGGCCTTTGCACAGAAAACAAAAGAGGGGCTTTTGTTGATTTGGGTTTTCTTGATAGGACCCTCAGGAGGGGCCTGCACCCGTAGTTTTCGGTTCCTTATCGTTCGCAAAATTCTTTGAGGGATTAGGCTTGGGAGCCTTATTCCCTTGATTCGAAACTTGTGTAATTATCTTTTGGGGAACTTGTTCACCGTTGTAGTCAAGTAATTTCTCCGTTGCGACCAGGGCAGAAACAAGATCCTGAATTTTTTACTCATATAATTTAGTTCTCACCCATGGCTTTAGTCCTTCGACAAAGCATAACACTTTATCCTTCTTGGACATGTCACTGATGTCTAACATGGTAGCCGAGAATTGTTTCACGTACTCCCAGATTGTCCCTGTATGTTTAAGTTCTGGTAGTTTCCTTCTTGCAATAAATTTCTAGGTTTTGGCCTTTATGATGAGAACAATAGAGAAATCACTACATTTCTAGTATTCCTTATTACTTTACAGAAGAGTTGGTCTGCATCAAGCATGTGACGAGAACATTAGTAAGGAAAAAATGGTCAAATATTTACGATTGTGAACCTTTATTGATAAAAGCTAAATAAATGAAGCTAAAGGGTCAAATGTTTTCCATTTTTTAACAAAGTTTTCACTCTTCCTCATAATCTTTTTAATCAATCAAACAAAACGACTCTTTACTAGAGTTTTTTTAGATGATATGATATCAAATTTACCTTTACCTATCAATTAAGTTTTTTGATCAATTAATGATTTAACACTAGCAAGTAAAAAGTGTGAAATTTAGTTAATTTGCTTTAAACATCCTTAGCAATTTCATTTTAAAACTTAAAGTATATTATATCCATAAAAAGGAAAGATTAAACTTCAATATTAACAAATGAATCTCATGTACAAAATTAAAACCAAAATACACAAATAATTCATCTTTCATTATATCCATCCATATACAAATCAAAGATAGAATAACATTTCATTCATAAACAAATGAATATCCTAATTCCAATCTGAAACAAAACTCTTTTTTAGAATAATAACATAAACACAACCTATGAATAACACTTTTTAGAAAAAAACAAAGAGAAGAAGAACCAACCAATGCGTGTGACAGTAGTGTGCGCCAGCATGCGTTGGCGTTTGGTGTTGGAGTGATGGCCGTTTTGGGAAATGATGGGACATTTGAATCGGTGGGGTGACTTGAGGGAAAAGATAAATGGGGGAGGAGGGGGACGGAAGGGAACAGAAACGAAATGGGTGGGGACAATTTGAATCGGTGGGGGGACTTCAGGGAAAAGGGAAATGGGGAGGGGGTGGAAAGGAAGGGAGACGAGGGGACGACGGACGGCGGGGAGCTGGGGAGGACGGAAAAGAGAGGAAAAAAGAAGAAGGGGGAAAAGAGAAAGAGAAAGGAAAAGAAAAGAAAAGAAAAATTGGGGGGTGGGGGGAAAGAAGAAAAAGATTTTTAAAGACTTTTCCTCACATATATTTTTATCAGAAAAAGTTTGAATCTTCATCGGCATAAATTTTTAAAGAAAATGTGCACGTTACTCTATTTTGGCCGTCGCATTAAATTTTCTTCGAGATAAATAATCCTATGCCAAAGAAAATGAATGCGTCAGGAAAAAAATATCATAACAGGTAAAAACTCTTGTAGTGATTTTTCATTGAATTTTCACGTCATTTACCTCAAAATTGAATTGAAGTGGTTTTTGTTTATTTTACCTTTCAAAGCTTTTATTTCCATGAAATCAAAATTTAAAAAATAACATACATTTTTTTTTTTAATTTCATTGAAATCTTTTCTATTGAATTTTCACATCATTTCACCTCAAACTTGAATTGATATAAGTTTTGTTTATTTTACCATCCAAAATTTTTATTTTGAAGAAAAATAGTTTGAAAAAATAAAATAAAAATCCATAATTTATCCTATATAAATACCTCCACTAAATCACTTCTTCCACTTGTCTCTCAAATTTCAAATTCTCTAACATTCTTCTCATTTTCTCTCAAGCTCTATCTATTCTTAGAGTTTTCTTTTTCTTCTTTCTTTTCTATTTTGTTGTGTTATGTTTAATATAATGCATTGTACCTCTTTTATTTTTAATGTTATGATTTTTATATCCTTATTTATGTTATGTTAGGTAGGTTTAATGCTATGATTTTTTTTATCCACTTAATTTTATAAGAAATAATTTACAATTATTTTGTATACAAATATTTCATGTCCTTTAATTTTGTAACTAATTACCCATATATAATAATTTTTCCATTTCTTCTTTAAATTTATGCTCTTGCATCGAAAATTACACAGATATTTACATTGTACATCTAAATGTTGTCTTACTTTATAGAAATGATGGTTAAAAATGGTCCAATTATAGTCTACTTAAGTCACAATCAAAGTTTCATTAGAAAATTATAACATTTTTTATGAATTTCTATCATTTCCATAAATTTTCTTGAAATTTTCATCCATGTCGATACTTTCATAAAATCTAAACCTCGATATTTTGAACTTGTGTAGAAGGTAGACACAACATATTTTATTACAAAAATTTTAAAATATAATCGATCCTATATGCCTAAATCTATCTTTCTCCTTTTCTTACTAAATATTTTTCTATCTAATTTTTTTTTATCATTTTCTTATTAACTTTATTTTTGTGTACCTCTCCAAAATATCATCAAAATTACGACTAGTTTACTGTAGAAATATATTATAACACTTCCAATTCAATATCAATCCCAAAATATATTTAAGAACGCTGAGATGAGATTTGGTAAATAAGAACGACACAACATTTAATATAGAATTTCTATCACATGAGAGATATATACCCATATATGAAGTTAAATCAACATGATTAGGAACATAAAATTTTGGAGGAATGTTAAACTAAAATACATATTTGTGAAAAGATTTCAATGAACTCCAAGAACCTGAAAACCATTTTAAAGAATGCGACGAAAATAGATCACTATATAATATCACCACATAATTGTGATACTCCATAAAAAATACTAGTTTTATATTTGTTGGGAATTTTATAATTCTTTTGGAATAAGTGAAAATTGGATGGATTTAACATGTTGATTAAATTCATTTTTAAACTTTCAAATTGGATTGAAACCATCAAGTTTGATTATGTTGTTGGATATTTATAATATAGTGAAAGAAAATGAAACATTCTTGAAGCATTAAAAATGGATTTAATTATATAGATTAGATAGATTCATGATTAGTAAGCTCAAATTGGATTGAAACCATCAAATTAGATGATGTTTCATGTATAAATCTAACATATATGAAAGTTAAAATTTATAGTTTCTTCAATTTGATTGAGTTATGTTTGATTTTGATCACGCAACAACTCAATTGAGTTAAATTTTACAAATATTTCAATTTAGTATTAATTTGATTTTTTTTTTATTTTGGAGAGTTACTTTTCTAGCCTATAAATAACAACTTGTTTCTTCATTATAGCATCCCATTCCAAATTAAAGAATTATCTCCTTTTTTTTCTTTCTTTTGATCTTGAGTTGAGTTGAGAGCATGTTCCAAGACTTCTGCTAGATCCGAGTAATTTGAGGTTGCAATTCTATTAGGATTAATCATTGTATCCTATTGAGACGATTAATGTAATCTACCTGCAGCACGTGTAGAACGAATAATTGTCTTCAGGGCAACATTTATTAGAAGTGTGTCTCGACTACCTTTCGAATCTCTTCAAGTTTTTGAGGTTTCTATAAGTTCAAAATTATTTCAATTTGTAAGCCTTGTTATACTATTTGGCTTCCTTTTGAATTCAAATATTATTATTATATACAATGTGTGCATTGTTCAAAATATCGACATCGAGGGAAATATCAAGATCTTAGTTTTATGGAAATTTCAATGGAAATATTGGTAAAATTTTGATTTCAAGGGATATTTCTGGAACAATTATAAAAAATCAAAAAATAAATTTAAATTAGTAAATAAATATTTTATGATTTTTAAACAAGTTAACATATCTATTATTTACATTATATTTATATTAGTGATATTTTTGCTTAATTATGTTCCACGGATTTTTCTACGTATAGTGAAAATATTGGTTCCCCCCTCATGTCGATATCGAATCCATGGAAATGTAAAAATATCGATGAAAATATTGACATGTTGACGGAAATGTAATATTATGAGTATGTATATTGTATCTAATTGAGTGTAATCAGTTTGCAAGTAATAAGTTCTTATATATCATTTTCCCCAAACAAATGTTTGAACTACAAATTTAATATATATGAAAGTTAAATTTGTAGCTAACCATTTTATGAGTAATGTTTATATTTGTAAAAGTAACTACATAATGGAGTTTTGTTTGATTTATGTTTCAATTGTTATTTATATTTGATTTATTTTATATTTTGGAGGGTTACTAAGTTGCTAGCCTATAAATAGCAATTTGTTTCTTCATTTCTATCCAAATCCAATTTGAAGAGTTCTTCTCTCATTTCTTTCTTTTTTCTTGATCTTGAATTGAGTTAAGAGCAAGTATTCAAGAGTTCTATTAAATTGGAGTAGTTTGAGGTTGTTTTTCTACTGATATTATGTTGAGATTTATGCCCTAAAGCCTGGTAATTTATTAGTTGATTAATTAAATCATTAATTATGCAATATTAATTTATCCATTAACTACACAAATCCAAAGTTATTTCATGAAGTCTTGAACATGTATGTGTCGGGGTTGATGCTCTAAATCTTGTAGGCTCCTATAGTTTGTAAACATTGTATGAACAAACTCTTTATGTGATTAATAAAATATATGATATTTTATTCACTTTGTCTATAAAATATGTGATATTTTAGTTGCATTAACCACAAACTAATAAACTAACATCTAAGGTTATCGTTGTAACTTAAACATGTATGTGGTGACATACGGATGGATCATGTTTAAATGATAACCTAAATGGTCTTAATATATGGATAAGGTTGTGTACCTGATGCATTTTTTATGCGATGAAATAATGGTAAGGATTGCGTTGGTGGAAAATGCATTGAGCATGCAAGTTTTCTCTGTAAGATCCAAGTATAAATCCTACTAAATTGCCTGGTAAGCCCAGGGTCGAACTCGGGGACTAAGAAAAACAATATGCGATGGTAATTTTTAGATTTCTTTGCGGTAACAATTAAATCAATGGTGTGGTTGGTATGTTGTTTAAGTATAAAAAGTATGTGGCGGATTTGAGGAAAGAGTAATTATGTGACAGATACACTGAGTATGCGACAGAACGAGTTGAGAAGGTCTTTAGCTAGCGTTTCCCGAGAATGCGTCAAGCTATGCGATCACGCCATATTCATGCGACAGCAAATCATTTTCCAATGCAAATGCGATGGCTCCTAATTTTAGAATGCATGCGATGAATGCGATAGTGTCTATAGAGCTTATTCCAAAGTCTCTACTTCTTGCCTATGCGATGATGCAAGATGCACACAAGGGCAAGGTGACCACATACAATCATAACCTATCTCTAGGATGTATACGATGCATTAATAGAAAACAGAGCTTATTCCTAAGCTTCTATCTTTTTATTATTTGTTCCTAATCTAACTCTCCCAAGCCTAGATTCTAATCCGACTTTTCCAAGCCTAGATTCTATTCTTACACTACCCTCCCGAGTGTCTCTAATGGACGAATGACGCATGCATAATACAAGATAATCACATAGAATGAAGATCCCGAGTATGCTAGCTAAGTGCTTCCGCCTTCTAAGTTAAAAGAAAAACTATGAACAAGGCTAACTTCTATCTATAGGGAAAATTCTGTAAACTGAGCGAACTCCTTCACTAAAGGTGGCCTTCGGTATTTATAGAGCTTCGGGGTGAAAGGCTTCTTTTCTCTTATGATTGCACTGATGAGATGACATTAGTTCTCTGTCTGATGCGCCGAATATTTGTCACCGAAGAATTGAGTGTATTTGCTACACTAGGTCGTTAACAGCTAGTCAACTTAATTTGGAATCGACCATTATCAGCTTTCACCCAGATGCGCCCACCTTGATGCGTCGGCTCTATGCGGCCACCTTTCATGAGTAGATTTTTCGCGAGTGCAAATGATCGCATAGTCTTGCGGCCGCAATCTCTTAATGTGCTTGAACGTTAATTTCTTCGGATCGTATTTCCGCCTTGCGTCAACGCATTTTCCTACACAAAAATACATAAGTTAACTATTTTAATGCGATGGACGCATGCAATCACAATGTTGTGAACTTAATGCTTTTGGACGCAATATTGTATATTTTTATCATCGCAATCCTGCATTGTTTTATAACTTTGCACTATAATAACGTGTATTTCTGCCTGTTATCACACCCCCAAATTTAAACAATGCCTGTCCTCAAGCATAAGCTAAAGATTTTCTTTAGAAAGTCGATCACCTTCTCTTTCCTAGATTTCTCAAGTATGCCTTATTCAAATTCTATGCACTAAAATTTCCTTAATTTTTATCCAGGTCTCTTCTTAAAATATTTCTAAAATTTAGGGACCACAAGTTTAACCTTCAAAAAGACTTTACCAGATTCCAGGGCATCACATGATTTATTTCATAAAAAAAAAAAAAAAAACTTTTTCACTAGGGTATTTTCAAATGATTTTTATCCTTGCGTATTTTAGACATTTTTTTTCTATGACCTTGTGCTGATCCAAGTGTCTAGCCTTCGTTTTGGCTTACCCCCACGTGTGTCATGCAGACATCCAACTACAGCAAGGCGTTCTTTCTCAGTCTAAACTCCTGCTCATTTGGCAGTGGAGTTGCGATCATGTTATGTATGCATTGATCATGATTCCTACCTTCATTTTGGCTTGCCCCCACGTGTGTCATGTGGACATCTAACTACGAGTAGGATCCGATCGCAATGTTATGATGATTTTTTTTGTAAGCTAAAAATAACAAGGTCTAAAATGAAGAATGCACCCCTCAATTTAAAATGCGGCAATGTCCTCATTGCTAAAAGGTTGAAAGAAGTCATGCGATGCTCTTAAGACATTTCGTAAAGGGTCAGTTTGAAAGAAAGCTAGCAGCCCACTATCTTCTAGAAATATTTCATGAGGTGATTGTCCTAAAATTAAGTTGACTCTAGTATATATGAAAAATGGAAGCATGCGTTTCATCATTGAAATCATAATTGACAAAGAGACATCATGCATTGACTTACTAAATTAATCAATGCTAAATGATTATGCCGACCACAGAGGATGCGATGATAAAATTTTTAGAGTTAAAATGTGATGCGATAGTGCAAAATTTGGAAATAACGAAGTCAAGAAAAGATACAACCCCCAAATGTGCGTTGTTGCCCGCATTATTTGTGGATGCATCCTACTTTGCGGCGAACATCTTTCTTTGATTGCGGTGACGAAATAAAGTAGTTGCGTCTTTCGTGTAGCGCCTTCGCAATCGTTCACCTCGATCGTTTGCAAATAAAAACATTGAGAGGGTCAAATAATAAAAAAACAAAGTTAACAAAAATTTTCTCCTTTTTTTTCAATATAAAGAAAATTAAACATCGAAATAACAAAAGAGTAGTGAGAGTTCATGAATCATAGGAAAGAAAAGGATATTCCAAAAGACTTGTGCTCCTGATGAATTTATGTCGCATGCCATCGCAGGGGCCATTCGATTGTTCTTCATTCCGAATTTCTCAGGTCCACAGAGGTCTTTTCCCGATGAAAATCACCTCTACAATATATCTTGACTCTTTACACGTTAACCTTGAATGTGTGGGTCCCTTCCTCATTAATCAACTCTACCGCGCCATGCGGGAATACTTCCTTGATTATAAAGGGTCCAGTCTAGCGTGACTTTAATTTGTCGGGAAAGAGCCATAGCCTTGAATTGAAAAGTAAGACCTTTAGTCCGACGTGGAGATTTTTCCCGCATAGCTGTTTGTCATGCCAACGTTTTGATCGTTCTTTGTGAATTTTTGCATTTTCATAAGCTTGCATTCCTCACTCATCAAGCTCAACCAATTGGAGTTTCCTTGCTTCCCTTGCTACCTTTAAGTCGAAATTAAGCTTTTTCACCGCCCACAGCGCTTTGTGCTCCAGCTCCAGTGGTAAATGACATGCTTTACCAAAAACCAACGCATATGAAGACATGCCTATAGGTGTTTTATAGGCGGTCCTGTATGCCCATAGCGCATCGTCCAGCTTTGTTGCCCATTCGTGAAGGCTTTACCACCTTCTCTAGTATTAGCTTGATTTTCCAGTTGGACACTTCAGCTTGACCATTCGTCTGTGGATGGTATGCAGTGGCCACTTTATGGAGGATATTATATTTGAGCAACAGATTTTTGACGATGTAATTGACAAAGTGGGAGCCTTCGTCACTTATTATGGCACGTGGGGTGCCAAAACGAGTGAAAATATTTTTCTTCAGGAATTTGGAGACTACCGCCGCATCAATTGCGATGCATGCTACCGCTTCTACCCACTTGGAAACGTAGTCAACGGCTAACAAAATATATTTGTGACCATTCGATGGTGGGAATAGTCCCATGAAATCAATGCCCCAGACGTCGAACAATTCTAGTTCTAAAATGATGTTCATGGGCATCACATGTTTCCATGAAATATTACTCGTGCGTTGGCACCGGTCACACTTCATCGCATAGTCTTTTACATCCTTGAATAGTGTTGGCCAATAATACCCACTTTGTAATACTTTCGCTGCTGTGCGTTGGCCTCCAAAGTGCCCTCCATATGGTAAGTCATGAAATTGTGATAATATGCATTGGTGAGCAACATTCGGTACACACAGTCGCAGGATCTGTTCTGACCCCCTCATATACAGATTTGGCTCATCCCAATAATAAGATCTGCATTCATGTCTGAGCCACCTCTTTTGGTGGTTGGTATAATCTTCGAAAAATTGCTCGCAAACCAGATAATTTACCACATCTGCGTACCATGGCGATTCTTCAATCTGAAATAGCTGCTCGTCTGGGAACGTTGTGCTCACTTCTGACTGATTGCGGTCAACCTTTGGATTTTCTAATCTGGATAAATGATCCGCAACTTGGTTCTCCATCCCCTTGCGATCAATGATTTCCATATCAAATTCCTGGAGGTGGAGAACCCATCTAATCAACATCGGCTTCGCATCTTTCTTTGTTATCAAATATTTTATCACCGAGTGGTCCGTGTGGGTGAGTACTTTTGTTCCCAGCAAATATGCTCTGAATTTCTCCAATGAAAATATCACTGCAAGCAATTCTTTTTCTATAGTGGTGTAGTTTGTTTGAGCAGGATTCAAGGTTTTACTCACATGTGTGATGGGATGTAGCATTGTTTTTCTCTTCTATGCCAGCACTGCTCCCATTGCATAACCTCTTGCGTCGCACATTAATTCAAAGGGCAGTGTCCAGTCTGGTGCGATCAACACAGGTGCGGTCGTTAATGCGTTCTTCAAAATCATGAATGCGTTGAGGCATTTGTCATCAAAGTCAAACTTTCTATCTGCCTCCATCATTGCACTCAGTGGTTGTGCAATCTTTGAAAAGTCTTTAACAAAACGTCCATAAAATCCAGCATGTCTCAAGAAGCTCCTGACAGCCTTCACACTCGTTAAAGGTGGGAGCTTTTCAATCGCTTCAAATTTTGCCTTGTCCACCTCCAACCTGTCCCTAGAGACCCTGTGCCCAAGCACAAAGCCTTCCTTCACCATGAAATGGCATTTCTCCCAATTAAACACGAGGTTCGTCTCCTTACATCTTTTCAATATCTTCTCCAATTTGTTAAGACAGATTTCATATGTTTGCCCATACACATAGAAGTCGTCCATGAATATTTCTACAGAGTCTTCGAGACATTCTGAAAAGATGGCCATCATACACCTTTGGAAAGTGCTCGGCACATTGCAGAGGTCGAACGGCATGCGCCCAAATGCAAATGTTCCATACGGGCAGGTGAATGTGGTTTTTTCTTGATCTTCAGAAGTGATCATGATCTTGTTATAAACGACATACCCATCCAAGAAGCAGTAGAAGTCATTTCCAGCTAGACGATCCAGCATTTGGTCAATAAAAGGTAAAAAGAAATGATCCTTTTTTGTTGCCACATTTAGTTTGCGGTAGTTCATGCAAATCCATCATCCCGTGACGGTTCTTTGCCGTATCAACTTGTTATTTGCATTAGGGACTACCGTCATCCCTCCTTTCTTTGGTACGCATTGCATGGGGATGACCTACATGTTGTTTGCTATTGGATAGACGATGCCCGCGTCTAACCACTTGATTATCTTCTTCTTTACGACCTCTTTCATCGTAGGGTTGAGTCTGCATTGATGTTCGATCGATCCTTTGTGATTCTCTTCGAGACGAATCCTATGCATACAGTATGCGGGGTTGATTCCTCTAATGTCTGTGAGTGTCCAACCAATTTCTTTTACATAATTTCTTAGAATACTCAGCAGCGCACTTTCTTGGTCTTCATTAAGTACAAAGGAAATGATTATTTGTAGCTTTTCATTCTGCCCCAGAAACGCATACTTTAGATGGTTAGGAAGGGTCTTCGGCTCTATTGTTGATGGTTGTTCTAAGGACGGTTTTGTTCTTTTTCTTTCTTCATTCACTGTCAGAATGTCTTCTTTGGATGCGATCATCTCATCTTCCTTGTTTATTTTTTCTGTGATCGCATTGGATGCTACAATGGATGCGAGCTCATTCTCATCTTCGTTTTCATCTTCATGCCTCTCTTCATCATTCAAACTTTGTTCATCGTCAGATTCATTAAGGTCTTCTTCATCAGGATATTTCATGGCTCGGATAATGTCAAACCTCAGCCTCTGTCCATTCAAACTCAAGGTGATCTCTCCTTTGTGCACATCAATTTGGACACGACTGGTCGATAAAAATGATCGCCCCAGGATGATAGGCACATCTTTGTCTACTTTGTAGTCCAAGATGATGAAGTCTGCTGGCAATATAAATTTGTCAATTGTAACTAGAACATTCTTCACCTTCCCTTCTGGATCCACAAGAGATCTATCCGCTAATTGGAGGGTCACCGTTGTGGGTGCAAGCCTCACATTCAGCTGCTTGAAAATTGACAAGGGCATCAAGTTAATGCTGGCCTCGAGATTATATAGCGTTGATCGATGTATAATCCTCCAATAGAGCAAGGTATAGTGAAACTCTCAGGGTCGAGCATTTTCGGTGGGATTATAGATTTTGAACTCTGTGTCAAAGCCACCATGAAGAACTTACTAGTGCCTCTCTTCTTTGTCACCATGTCCTTTAGAAACTTAGCATATGCAGGCATCTCCTCAATTGCTTCAGTGAACGGAATATTAATATGTAATTGTTTTAAAATAGTCATAAAGCATTGATACTGTACCACA
Source organism: Benincasa hispida (assembly GCF_027475165.1). NCBI lineage: Eukaryota > Viridiplantae > Streptophyta > Magnoliopsida > Cucurbitales > Cucurbitaceae > Benincasa > Benincasa hispida. The sequence continues at coordinate 33,653,542 of NC_143482.1, forward strand.
TCATTTTTCTTCTTTCTGAATCTCTGTGGGAATGGTGGCAGCTGTATTCTTACAGTCCCTTTTTCTTTTGGCTCAAGGTGGATGCAATCTCTGGCTTCATTGCCTCTTTTCTCCTGTTTCTTCTCGAGTCAACGCAATCTCTGCTTCCAGCGTAATTGGAGCAATCCAGGTAGGCTCCTTCTTTTCCCCAGCCACAGTCTTTCCATTACGCAATCTCACAACTTGACATTGCTCTTTACCCGTACCCCCTAGGTTGCGTGGTAGTTCCATTCAACTCAGCAGGGCCCCTTGCGATCTATTCTTGAGTTCGCCTGCAATCTGGCTTATCTGAATTTCCAGGTTGTGGATAGACGTAGCTTGGTTTTCAAGTACAGTTTCGTTCTTCTCAATATATTGCTTGAACAAACTCTCCAAAGAGGATGATTGTGGCACATGCGAATTGCTGGCTTGATTATTCGTTTGACCGTTGGTTCGTGGCAAAAATCTGAGTGGCTAATCTTTTTGTGCCATTGATTGGAAATTTTTCTGTTGATTTTTCCACGCGAAGTTAGGGAGGTTTCTCCATCCAGGGTTGTATGTGTTGGAAACGGACTGTTCTTCGCAAAATAGATTGACTGTGGGTTTCTCGAGCATTCCTCCATTTGATGTTCTTCACCGCAAGTAGCACAACTTGCGATCGTCTGATTGATTGCGTTCACTTGCCCACTATGCGTTGTTGGGCTATTTATTGTGATTCCCTATATCAAGTTCATCATCGCAATCATTTGACTCTAAAGGGATGTGATAGCCCCATTATTCACATCACTGTCCTTGATTCTCAATCTTTGATCTTTTTCTCTCTAGTCTTCATGATTTTTAGAAATGCGATCAAGGATGTTCTTGGCTTAATCATAAGTTTTATCCAGCAGACCTCCAGCTGCTACCGCATTGGCAGTGGTCTCTGAAGCAGAGTTTAATCCGTGATAAAAAATCTCCATCTGTAAAGCAATCTGGTAAGTCGTTATGCGAGCAATCTCTTACCAGCCCCTTAAACCTCACCCACACGTCGCTGAGCGATTCGTCAATATCTTGTTCATAATTGGTTATCAACTTCTTTCTTCTGGCATTCTCCGTAGGAGGGAAGTACTTCTTCATAAACTTCTCTACTACTTGCTTCCATGATGTAATCTCCCTCGGTTCGAGAGAATAAGCCCATTTTCGTGCCTGGTCACACAACGAAAATGGAAACAAATTTAGTTGAACCTCTTCAGTGGAGATATTAGGGCACACAAAATTGTTGCAGATCTCTATAAACTCCAGAGGTGGGCATGCGGGTCCTCACCACGCCTTCCACCAAACTGTCCGATAGTCTGGATCATCTGCAGCATCACCATCTTCATTTTGAATCTCGATCAGTCAAAAGCGAGCCTCATGATTCCTAAGGAGAAATCGTAAAGGTTGGGCGACGCATAGTCCCAAATGGGCCTATTGCGATCAATCGCCAATAGGATGGGATTCGCAATGACATTATTTTCATTTGGTGCTCCATTTCCCGGTTGTTCGGCCATGTTATCTTTCTCTTGTTGTTGTTGTTGGCGGCTACCTCTCAATTTTCGTCGGAACGTTATTTCAATCTCTGGTTCGTAATTGGCCAGAGATTGAAAGCTGCAAAGAAAATCAAAAAATTACCATTAGCACGATGTAATGCCGAACTCCCCGACAACGGCGCCAAAAACTTGATGCATTGTTTTATGCGATGAAATAATGGTAAGGATTGCGTTGGTGGAAAATCCATTGAGCATGCAAGTTTTCTCAGTAAGATCCAAGTATAAATCCTACTGAGATGCCTAGTAAGCCCAGAGTCGAACTTAGGGACTAAGAAAAACAATATGTGATGGTAATTTTTAGATTACTTTGCAGAAACAATTAAATCAATGGTGTGGTTGGTATGTTGTTTAAGGTATAAAAAGTATGCGACGGATTTGGGGAAAGAGTAATTATGTGACAAATACACTGAGTATGCAACGGAACGGGTTGAGAAGATCTTTAGCTAGTGATGGAACTCGAGACATACGCAGCGGAATTAGGATCTAATTATACTCTAATTGCTTTTAATTTAAAGGAAAAAAATAGCATGCAATTTGAAGGGAAAACAATAAATAAAAAGATAGGATACAACTTTTGTAGCTCCCAAAAACCTCTTTTCCTCATTGAATCTTGACCCAAACTCTTTCGAACCACTACTAGAGTTGACCTACTATCCTCTGGACTCAGAACCGAGTTATGGGACCTGGTTGATGAAGAACCCGAGAGAGAGAAAGTGATGGAAAAAAAATAAGATTGAATTTTTGTTTTGGGTTTTTCTTTTTTTCAGCGTAATTTTGAAAAACTAAATTTAACAAAATTTCAAAAGTCTTTAAACCAAATTGAAAAGCTCATTTAATAGAAAAAACCATGCAACAATTGCATGAACCAAATCCATAAAAACCCAACACCTATAATCTACTATCTTAGTAGGATTAATATCTCCACTATAAGCCAACACCTAGCCTACTATTTTGTTAGTGGAATTATCCAACAAAAGTTTGGATTTTCCCACTAACTATAGTCAAAGGGCAAAATAGTCATTTGTCAAATTAAACTTTGACCAAAAAGTCAACATTTTGACTTTTTATGATTTTTTCTGTGTTGACTAATTTTGATCTCCCGAGCATGAATCCGCATTCATTCTCTCGAAATTCAAATCACATTTGAATATAAAGTCGGTCAAAGTTTGACTTTTCAAAGTCAAAAAGTCAACTATTTGACTTTTTACATCTTTGACCATTTCCATTATTTTCGAGCTTCCGAATATAAACGTATTCATATTCTTGATATTTAAATCACATTTAAATATTAAAGCTATATCTCTAAATTGAAAAACCCGACCACTATATCACATATACTTGTCGATTTCTCTCTCTCCACCTAATTCGAACAATTCGAATCATTCTATCATACTGTTCTAAGTTTTTTCCACATGAGCTAGTAAGGGAACCTAATAGACCTACAGATCATGGGCTCCAACAATCCGAGATTAACCGATAAAACTCTTTAACCTAATTAATCAACATTTGTTAACTAACGGTCATTCCACTAAAGTCTCGTAGTTACACTTCCCTCACTGTAGATATATTTCTGTCCATCTGATATAACCATGATTAGTAAGTTAATCCTTCACAGGTTGTTCGTAATCTCGCCTGGGTCATAAAAAGCCGTTTTACCCCCAAGACTACATCTTGTTCCTTAAGTTCCACTGATCCTCTAATGACTAATTGGTTTAAGGTCCAACGTATGAATCGAACCCCTCTCGGGCCAAGGAGAGGGTGGGGCCCCTTGTTCAAGACCTGGATTCAGTACTAAAGGGAACAACTTATCTACTATCCCTATAACGGGTAGGAGTGAATTCTGTCTTGCACCCTATGTTCCCAGCTATCCACCCGATCTTACCCCTGAAATAGAAGGCTTATTGGGCCAGCGATGATGAGCTGCCCTCACCTATGCAGATCTAAGGATAATTTCGAGTGAACAGGAGTTCATAGTTAGCTCAGGATTAAGATTAAGTTACCTAGGACATCAATTAACGAAATAGTCAGTTTTATACATAAAACGACATTTAGAACGTAAAAAGTGACTATTTCATGGTTCAGTCTTATGCAAACTCATTGCATAGGATGCACCCACTCACATATCTCTATATGAATGATTCAGGATCACATCGTTTGTACTAACTGCAAAGTGGGCCGCATCCATAGTGTCTCCAGAATAAGGCACTCAACCTTATTCATATACTATAGACCATTTTGGCTATATATTTGAACTTGATCCACATTTATGTCACTACATAAAGTTCAAACTACATTAAATAGCCTCAGAACCTTAGTTTATTGGATTCAAGATTACAATTTCAATAACAAATTTATCGAAAAACAAAACAGAATATGTTTATTAATTTACAAACTACGAGTTTTATGACATAAAATCCCATAGCTATCGTTTCTCAAGAATGCGTTCAAGCTATGCGATCACGCGACACTCATGCGACAGCAAATCATTTTCCAATGCAAATGTGATGGCTCCTAATTTTAGGACGCATGCGATGAATGCGATAGTGTTTATAGAGCTTATTCCTAAGTCTCTACTTCTTGCCTATGCGATGATGCAAGATGCACATAAGTACAAGGTGACCGTATACAATCATAACCTATCTTTAGGATGCATGTGATGCATTAATAGCAAACAGAGCTTATTCCTAAGCTTCTATCTCTTGATTATGCATTTCTAATCTAACTCTTCCGAGCCTAGATTCTATCCTTAGACTACCCTCCCGAGTGTCTCTAATGGACGAATGACGCATACATAATACAAGATAATCGTATAGAATGAAGATCCCAAGTAATGCTAGCTAAGTGCTTCTCAACCCATTCGATAGATTTAGCTACTCATGCATAATGTGCAGAGAGTGAACAGATATAAGGATGCAATTTCCATTTCTATAAATAAGTTCAAAGTACAAAATGACAATGAAAAATAAGGGTAGAGAGCCTGGTAGCAATTCCTTACTTCCCAAGGCTTATACACTATTATCTCTATTCTACTCAAAAGATGTTCTTGCTTCCGCAAGAGTTGGCCCTATCTCTGATTTCAACGCTTCCCGCACTTTTTCGAGTTCACCAAGACAATCTCTCGATGTAATCTCCATTTACTCGCTTCCACCTTCTAAGTAAAAAGAAAAACTATGAACAAGGCTAACTTCTATCTATAGGGAAAATTCTGTAAACTGAGCAAACTCCTTCACTGAAGGTGGCCTTCGGTATTTATAGAGCTTCAGGGTGAAAGGCTTCTTCTCTCTTATGATTGCACTAATGAGATGGCATTAATTCTCTATCTGATGCGCCGAATATTTGTCATCGAAAAGTTGAGTGTACTTGCTACAGTAGGTCGTTAATGGCTTGTCAACTTAATTCGGAATCGGCCGTCATCAGCTTTCTGTCCCATCGTGATTTATTAAGCTTTCACCCAGATGCGCCCACCTTGATGCGTTGGCTCTATGCAGCCACTTTTCATGAGTAGATTTTCCGCAAGCGCAAATGATCACATAGCCTTACGGCCACAATCTCTTCGTGCGCTCAAACGTTAATTTCTTCAGATCGCATTTTCGCCTTGCGTCAATACATTTTCCTGCACAAAAATACATAAGTTAAATGTTTTAATGTGATGGATGCATGTGATCGCAATGTTGTGAATTTAATGCTTTTGGACGCAATATTGTATATTTTTATCATCGCAATCCTACATTATTTTATAACTTTGTGCTGTAATAACGTGTATTTTTGCCCGTTATCAGTACCTTATCCTGGTGACACTATGAGTATGGTCCGCTTTGTAGGTGTTACAATTGTTGTAAAGTGTTACAAATGATATGATCCTAATCATTCATATATTACATATGCGAGTGGTGATATTTTATACAAAGGAGTTTGTATAAGACAAAACCACAAAATGTTTAGTCTCATTATATAACACCGTTCATAATAGAGACTTATATTTCACCGGGATGACTATAGGTGACATGACCTGAATCCTGAGTGAGTTGGAAACTCCTGCCTATGAGGCCGGTCCTTTGATTTTGATGGGTGAGAGTGGCCAAATTTTCGACTCAACAAGCCTATCATTTTGGGGAGTCGTCTGATTAAGAAGCTGAAAACACAACTATACAAGATGAAATTCACTCCTTTCCCGAAGCAAGAGTAAGTAGATAAATTACTCCCTTAAGGGCTAATTCCGGGTCTTGAACAATGTGGCGTCACACCCTCTACTAGCCTAAGAGGGGTTTAGTCATAGTAAGACTATGATCTATTGTTCATTAGAGGGATCAATGGTACTTAAGGAGTTAGATGTAACTACATGGGTAAAACGGTAATTTGACCTATCTGTATTTATGAGCAATTTGTGAAGGATCATCGTACTATTGATTGGTTATATCAAATGGACATAGAAATATATCTGTACTATGAAGAGTGCAGCTATCGGTCTTTAGTGAAGTGTCCGATAGTTAACGGATGGTAAATAATGTAATTAAAGAGTTTAATTAATTATTCATATACCTGATAGAAATCTAAACAGAGATCTCCATGAGCAGTAGAAGTGGAATGTTCCAAATCCCATTGAGAATGAACACAAACATAAACAGATTATGCATAAATGAAAATTACAGCATGCTACTTAAAAAGGAACAAACAAGGTATAGAGTATGTATAACTTTGAAGAACTCTTCTTCAAGTATCCCTTGTTTGTTCAGTAAATGATTCACAGCACGAACTCGAATGCAACGAACAAAATACGATCTCAATGAACGTCTGATTGAACCTCGAACCCAATCGTCTCTAAATCGATCCACGAACGGATTTAGAACACCACCACAATGGTTACCTTGGTATTCTTGGTGTGAGAATCTAGGAGTTGTGGGCTCTATATGATCTTGGATTAAGGAAGACCGGAGGTATACGATCGAGTAGACGATCAAGTAAGTGGGAGATAAAGACTATCTATCGTATAGACTATGTACTCGATCGTTTAGAAGATGAAGCGTATCATATAGACTTTGCTACTCGATCGTGATGCAAACGATCAAGCGAGTAACTATCATATAGTCAACTCGTAGCTCGATCGTGTATGCTCTCAATGCTATCGCTTAGTAAAAACACTTTTTACTTGATATCCTTTTTCGTGAGATTAACTTCAAATGAATCAACTTCTAATTTTGGAAAACAATTTTCTTTTTTATCTCACGGTTACCATAAAACTTCCAATAACCTCCCACTCAATTCGGTTATTAGAGAATAAGAATTTTTTATCATATAATTAATATATTATAAATAAATATGACAACCAACTTATCATATTATATTTATAACTTATAGTTTTAATATTTCATCATATGAAAACATATAAATCATAGTTCTTTTTCTATTTTATGGTATTTAATATAAATCATATTTATATTAATTTCTCCAAATAATGTATCTAATACATCAAATCAATTATATCATATACAATTCAATTTTCTCATGTTAATTTGAACACTTCAAACTAACTCAAAATCTTATTCTCAACTTGAACTCATTGAGCTACCAAGGGGACCTCATGGACCTGTAGCTTGAAGCTCCAATGGTACGTGAATAACTAACTAAACTCTTTAGTTACGAGATCCACCATCCATTAACTGTTGGTCACTCCACTAAAGACCGACAGCTGCACTCTTCGCACTACATATATATTTTTGTGTTCATATGCCCAATCAACAGTGCGATGACCCTTCATAAATCGCCTGTAAGTACAGATGGGTCAATTTACCGTTTTGCCCTGGTAGTTACATCTAACTTCTTAAATACCACTGATTCCTCTAATGAACAATCAGTCATAGTTCTACTATGACTGAGTCCTCTCTTCCAAAGAGAGGGTGTGACCACTATGTTCAAGATCTGGAATCAGCCCTTAAGGGAGCAATTTATTTACTTACCCCTGCTTCAGGGAAGGAGTGAATTTCATCTTTTGTAGCTGAGTTCCCAGCTTCTCAATCAGACGAATCCCCAAAGAGGTAGGCTTTTTTAGTTGGCAATCTAGCCACTCTGACCCATACTAATCAAAGGACCGCCCTCATAGACAAAAGTTCCCAACTCACTTAGGATTAAGGTCATGTTACCTATGGTCATTTTAGTGAAATGTAAGTCTCAATTATCAAAGGCATTAAATAAAGAGACTAATCATCTCATGGTCTGGTCTTATACAAACTCTTTGTATAAGATACTTCTACTTGCATGTCTTCACATGAATGGTCAGGATCAGACTATTTGTAGTAGTTTACAACACTTGTAACAAATACAAAGTGGGTCATATCCGTAGTGTCACCAAGATAAGATATCCTTCCTTTATCCATCTACTACAGACCATTTAGGTTATTACTTAAGGCATGATCCACTTGTATGTCTCACATACATGCTTAAGTTACATGAAATAACCACGGATCTTAGTTTATTGGATTTGAGTAAATGCTTATAAAATAACATTTATTTTATAATAACAATTTATTTACAAAATGTTTACAAACTACGAGACCACCGGGAGAATTAGGACAAGAATCCCAACAGTACCATTAGAGCTTCAAACTACAGGTCCATGAGGTCCCTTGGCAGCTCGAAAGGATTTAGTTGAGAATCGATTTTTGGATTAATTTGTTGTTCAAATTAATAGAGGGATTTAATTATATATGATATAATTAAATTATTTCAATTATATATGATATAATTGTCATAATGTATTTGATACATTATAGCTTAATGTGAGGAAATAAATATTTGAATGAGATTCAAATATATTTTCTATGAATGGGATTCATAGTTGTTAAATTTAATATAAATATGATATATATTAAATGTCATAAAATAGATAAAAGAAACTATAGTATATATTGTATGGGATACAATATTAAAACTATAGGTTATAATTATATTTGATATAACATATAATTTAATATAAATATAATATGATAAGTTAGTATCATGTTTATTTATATTATATATTTTTTTTAGATAATGGGGAAGGGAGTTACAACTCCCTTTCCCATCTAAAGTGGGTGGTTATCTTTTATGGTAAGAAGAATAAAAGAAAAATAGTTTTTCTTTTTCTTCAACGATTGAACAATTGTTGTTGAATGATTGAGAGTGAAAAAGACAGAAGCATTCTGTACTCTGTTTTGTGTTGCTAGAGTTCTCAATCTTCTTCCTCCTCCTTGTTAAACCTTTTCCCTCCTAACCAAAATAGTCAGAGTCCACCACTCCTGGGTTCTCATCCTGAGAATACCAAGGTAGCATCGTAGTTGTGTCCGGGTTTTGTTTGAGATATATCTTGAAGAAGGAATTCAAGAAGTTTGTGATTGTTCGAGGGAAGTTCGTGAAGAAAAGGTTCTTCAAAAGTAATATTTCTTGAACTATTTTCTTCTAAAAGCATGTTGTAATTTAATTTAAATGCATATCTATTTGTATGTTTACTGTAAACTTTGTATTCGATAAATTATGGAATTTGGTCGATCCGCTTCCAATCAAGGTACTCCTTATACGAGTTCCTTCAATATGCAGTTGACATATAGGTAGATCATGTTCAAGAAATAACCTAAAGATCTATAGTATATGGATACGGTTTGGTGTCTTATCCTGGTAACACTATGGACACAACCACTTTTTATTAGTTACAAAGGGTTTGATCCAAACCGTTTATGTGGAGACATGTGAGTGGGGTTATTATATACAAAGAGTTTGTATAAGATCAGACCGCAAAATATTTATTCTCTTTTTGTAAATCTGTTAATTGATGAGATCAACATTTCCTAGGATGATCGTGTGCAACTCGATCTTAATCCTAAGTGATTTATGAACTCTTGTCTATGAGGTCGGTCATTTGATTTGTACGGATGAGAGTGGACCAAGTTACTAACTCAGTAAGTCTACCATTTTAGGGAATTGACTAAATCGAGAGCTAAGAACATAACTTCACAAGATTGAATTCACTCCTTCTCGCACAGGGTAAGTAGATGAGTAGTTCTTTTAAGTGTTGGTTCCGGATCTTGAACAAGGGGCCCTACCCTCTCATTGATCCAAGAAGGACTTAGTTTATGGTTGGACCATAAACAAATTGTTCATTAGAAGAATCAGTAGTACTTGAAAATAGATACTTACAGGGGTAAAACAGATATTTGACCCAACTGTAATTATAAACAACTCGTGAGGGATTGATTTGCTTATCTTGATTATATTCATGGACACAAATTGTCATACAGTGCATAAGAGTTCAACTATGGGTCTATAGTGTTTTTCCCTATAGTTAATGAATGAAAGTTAATTTAATTAAAAATTTTAATTAATTAGTCTTGGATCATAAGAGTTTATAATATGTAGGTCTACAAAGTCTCCTTACTAGCTCATCATGGATCAATAAAGATCAAATAGATTGAAAAAAAAAATTGAAATGTTCAAATTTTTGGGAAATTAAAAATATTAATTGTATTGGGTACAATTAATTATATGATTTGTTATAAAGTTTATTTTGATGGAGTTAGGAATAAGAAAGCAGAAGAAATTAGATTCTTAAATGAAGGATCCCAAATTGAAGTGATGGAAGAAAGATCGTCCTAAATCCATTTTTGATTGAATGTAAATTTTACAGTAAATAAAGAACTAGATATGCAATTATATAAATTACAGCATGCTATTAAAAAGGTTTTAGACCTTATGTTTGAAGACTTTTCTTCAAGAATCCCTCGAACAGCACACGAACGTCTTGAAGAGACACAAAGGCTTTCTTGGTATTTTTAGGTAGAGAACCTAAGAGTGGACTCTAGCTATTTTGGAATGAGGGAATTTTAGTAGTAAAGAGGAAGGTTTGTTCACCAACAACTCAAACTCGCACATAGAAATTTCTGTTGTTTTTCAATCTCTCAATCAAAAACAGGTTGTTGAAGAAGGAGACTCTCACCTATCTTTCAGGAAAAAAAAAAACAAATACCATAACCACCCACTTATGTGGGTGGAGAGAAAAGAGGGGAAGGGAGTTGTAACTCCCTCTCACATTTCTATTTAAAATAAAATAAAAATGATACTTAATATATATAAATATAAATATGATAACTAACTTATCATATTATATATATATATATATTAAATTAGATGTTATATCAAATATAACATATAACCTATAGATTTAATATTGTATCACATACAATATAACATATAGTTTCTTTTATCTCTTATATGGCATTATATGGCATTTAATATAAATTACATTTATATTAAATGTAACAACTATGAATCTAATTCATATTAATAATATTTGAATCTTATTAAAATATTTATATCCTCTAAATTAACCTATAATGCATCAAATACATCATAATAATTATATCACATATAATTAAAATAACTTAATTATATCATATATAATTAAATCCCTCCTTTAATTTGAACAATTCAAATTAATCCAAAAATTGATTCGCATTTAATCCTATTGAGCTACCAAGGAGACCTCATGGACCTATAGCTTGAAGCTCCAACGGTACATGAATAATTAATTAAACTCTTTAATTAAATTATTCACCATTCGTTAACTGTCGGGCACTCCACTAAAGACCGACAGCTGCACTCTTTGCACTACAGATATATTTCTATGTCCATTGGATATAACCGATCAACAGTATGATGATCCTTCACAAATTGCTTGTAAGTACAACTAGGCCAAAATTACTGTTTTGCCCTTGTAGTTACATCTGACTCCTTAAGTACCACTGATCCCTCTAATGAACAATAGATCATAGTCCAACTATGACTAAACCCCTCTCGAGCCAGGAGAGAGTGTGGCGTCATTGTTTAAGCCCCGAAATCAACCCTTAAGGGAGCAATTTATCTACTTACCCCGACTTCAGCGAAGGAGTGAATTCCTTCTTGTGTAGCTGTGTTCCCAACTCCTCGATCAGATGAATCCCCAAAATGGTAGGCTTGTTGAGTCGGCGATCTGGCCACTCTCACCCATACAAATCAAAAGACCGCCCTCATAGGCAAAAGTTCACAACTCATTTAGGATTGAGGTCATGTTACCTATGGTCATCCTGGTGAAATGTAAGTCTCTATTATGAACGGTGTTATATAATGAGACTAAACATTTCGTGGTCTGGTCTTATCAAACTCTTAGAATATCCCCGCTCATATTTCTATACATGAATGATCGGGATCATATCATTTATAATATTTTACAACAATTTTAACACCTACAAAATGGGCCATACTCGTAGTGTCACCAGGATAAGGTACCCAGCCTTATCCATCTACTACATACCATTTAGATTATCACTTAAACATGATCCACCTGTATGTCTCTACATGCATGTTTAAATTACAAGATAACCTTGGATGTTAGTTTATTAATTTGTGGTTAATGTAACAAAAAAAGGGAATAAAATATCATATATTTTATTAAATAGACAATGAGTTTGTTCAATACAATTTACAAACTATAGAACCCTACGAGATTTAGGGCATCAACCCCAACATTAAGCACTATAATTATATTAATTTAAGGATTGGGCATGCATGTTCAAAACTGGAAGAAAAAACCAGAGTTTGATGAACAAACCTTAGTGTAGCTCGAAATTGAAGCTGTCCTTTAATTGTATTTGATCATGAACAGTTTTCCAGTCTTAGAATGGATTGTGGAATCCAAATTTGTGATGAACTTGAAGGAAAAAAGGAGTTTGAGAGAGAGTTTGAGTTTAAAGTATTTTGAGAGATTAATTCAGCTTCACAAGCCAGCAAAAGATCCTAATCTCAGCAATTCATTCTTCTATTTAAAGAAGAATTCATGCAGCATTAATCTCATCTCTAATTGACGGCAAATTAAACACCAAATTTGTGGAATTTTAGGTGTTTCAAAGAGGTTAATTTGGGATAAAACCACAAACATATTTTTGAATTTCCAAAAATCGAAATTTGAATTAATTCAAATAATTAATAATAATTATATACAGGGGACTTTTTAAATATAAAAAATATTTACACTTTATAGCAAAAAAATTTTAAAGTATAAAACACTTTTGTAACTTTTTGCTATAAAATGTAAATATTTTTTGGATTTTTCTATTTATAAGAATTTCCCTTATATAAACTTAATTTTTAAAAAAAATAAATAATTAATTAAACAATTTAGTTAATAATAATTTAATATCAAATATTAAATTACAATTTTTTAAAATAATTAATTAAACAATTTAATTAATAATATTAATTTAATATCAAATATTAAATTAATTAATAACACCAATCCCGATCATGAATCACCATTCATGTATACAATATTTAAATCATATTTAAATATTTTCAACTCTCCAAATTGTTTAATTCATAATTTAACAATAATACGTTAAGTATATCGAATATATTTAAGCTTACTCCCTAAGTCGAATTTGAGCAATTCAAATTCTCTCATCACACTATTCTAAGATTTAGTCCGTTATGAGCTAACAGAGAGATCTAATGAACCTATAGATCATGAGCTCCAACGATCCGAGATTAACCGGCTAAACTCTTTAGCCTAGCTAACCAACGTTCGTAAATTGTCGAAACACTCTACTATAGCCTAGTAGCTGCAATCTCCTCACTGTAGATATATTTTTGTCCACTCTATATAACCATGATTAGTAAGTTGATTCTATAATGAATAATTATTCGCAATTACAACTGGATCAAAATTATCGTTTTACCCCTGTAATTACATCTTGTTCCTTAAGTCCCACTGATTTTATAATGAACCATTGGTTTGTGGTCTAACCACCAAACCAAGTTCCTCTCGAGCCAATGAGAGGGTGAGACCTCTTGTTCAAAACCTGGAGTTAGCATTTAAGAGAACAACCTATCTACTATCTCTAAAGTCAGGTAGGAGTGAATTTCATCTTGCAAGACTATGTTCCCAGTTACCTACCCGGTCTTATCCCTAAAATTGGGGGCTTATTGAATCGATGAACTCAGGTCACTCTCACCCATGTAGATTAAAGAATAACCCCTGAAGAAACAGAAATTCATAGTTAGGTTAGGATTAAGAACGAGTTACCTAGGTCATCGTATTGAAATGTTAGTCTTAACAGTAAACGACATTATAAAGTAAAAGTGACTGTTTCGCAGTCCAGTCTTATGAAAACTCATTGTATAGGACGTCTACACTCGCATGTCTCCACATGAAAGATTTAGGATCACATTGTTTGTATCAAATACAAAGTGGGTTCTATCCATAGTGTCCCAGAATAAGGTACCCAGCCTAATCCTTATACTATAGACCATTTTAACTACTACTCGAACTTGATCCACTATGTCTCCACATATAATTCAAGTATTCATGTTATAGTCAGGGGCTCTTATTTTATTGGATTTAGGGTTTTTTAAGTGCAATTCACGTATTCAATACATCTTTATTGAATAAACCTCAATAACAACTTTATCGAAAAATAGAATTCGTTTATTGTTTATAAACACAAGTTTTTGAACATAAAACCCAACATATTTGAATGTGATTCAAATTATAACTTTATAATATGGAGGATTAATTTATTTGAATATGATTCAAATAATTAATTGTTTATTTGGATGAGATCCATATAAATAAATAAATTATTTAATTTGAATAAGATTCGAATTGAATATTTATTGGGAGAATTAATTTATTTGAATATGATTCAAGTAATTAATTATGAGATTCAAATTAAAGAGATAATGTAGAGAATAAATATTTAAATCCATTTAATATGAGATTTTAAATGAATAGTTATCTTTTAATATTGGATATTAGTAGATAATTAAAATACTACAAAGAATAGATATTTTAATATGATAAATATTTAAAACCATTTAATATGAGATATTTATTGGGTAAATATCTTTTAATATTGGATAATAATAGATATTAATTTAAAAATATCTGCAGATGGGTTATCCTAATAGGATTAGGAGTAACACCTATTAGGAGTAACCTGGTGGAGTTCTACAAATAGAGCTCTAGTGAGTCCTCATGGCACTTACTTCTATACATTCTACCATCTACAAGAATAATCTCTATGTTTACTTTGAAACTCTCCCTCTAGAAATTCCCTCAATTTTCTTAGAAAAGTTTTAAGAAAATTCTTCTTCCATATTCCCTATATTTTTTTAATAAACAGTTCCCACATGTCGAATCCTTGTCAGAGTATGCAAGTTCCAACTGTGCATCAGCAAAAGTATATTGCTTAACCTTTTCTTGATTATTTGTATTAATTCGTTCAAATAAACAAAGAATACAATCACACGCTTCCGGATTCAATTTCCTTCAATTGGTATTAGAGTTAATCTTTGATTTTTTATTCGAATTAAAAATCAAGAATAGTAGGTTGCTTTTGAAATTGATGCATGAGATGTATATGATTTTAATTGTGGTTTCAAATTGGTTGTTTAGGCTTTTGGCTTTTAGATTTACCGTTTTAATTGATGAGAATAATGTAAATTGAGTCTATAAGTTCGTCTCATTCGTGGCAAAAAGTTTTTGTGAAGAAAACCTAGAAAAACGGAGATGAAAACGAACACATCGAAGACGTTTTGTGAATGGTGTCGCATTTGTGGAAAAAAGTTCTCTGAATAGCGTAATTAGGATAATTCCAAATTAAATGCATGTAGAAATTCTCTTTTATTTAAATATAAATGTTATATTTCAATTGTTAGGATAATTCCTAGTTAAATGCATGTAGAGAATTTCTTTTATTTGAATATAAATGTTATATTTAAATTGTTAAGATGATTCCTAGTTCAATGTATGTAGAGATTTTATTTAAATAAATGTTACATTTAAATTGTTAGGATAATTCTTAATTGTGTGCACGTAGAGATTCTCTTTAAATATAAGTGTTATATTTAAATTGTTAAGATAATTCATAATTTTATGCATGTAGAGATTCTCTTTAATTTTAAATATAAGTGTTATATTTAAATTGTTGTAGAGATTCATATAGAGATTTTTATTTAATTAAAATACAAGTGTTATATTAAATAATAAAATAAAGAATTAAGTAAGATTGCATCTTTAGATAAAGATAATTTTAATTAAATTTTAAATAGTTTAAACTTTTAAATTATCTTTATAATTTTCTAATGAGATTAGAAATATTGCATGCTTCCTGATAAGACTAAGATCTTGCTTAGTTTAAGATAAAATTGATTTTAATTTATTCTTCCATTTTTCAATGAGATTAGAAAGATTGCACGCTTCTCTAACGAGGTTAGGTTCTTACTTGATAAAGATAAAATTGCTTCAATTTTAAATAGTTTAAAATTTTGATTTATCTTTATTAAAATTATAATGAGAAAAGTAAATTGCATGATTATCTAATGAGATTAGATTAAATTAGATCTTTTAATTTAGTTTTAAATTTTTTAGAATGAGTAAATTAAGATTTTAATAATAAAATGTTGCCTATAAGGGAACCCTGTCTAAGGAAGGTTCTGTAACGAAACACTCCTATCTGAGAACTGACCTGAGAATTAATTTAATCAAACTTTCATTATAACATAATGTGATTAGTTTATTAAAGAGTTTAACAAACTTGAATATTTCACATTATGCCAACAATCCAAACATAAAAGTTATGTTCGAGGAAAACAAAACTAAAACTTGGATAAATAATTTAGCCTAAGTTTGTGTGAGTAATCAAACCCCTATTTCAAAATACTTAATGGATATATATATATATATATATATATATATATATATATATATATGATATGGCATCTCTCCTGCGATCTCAAGAAATATTCACACAATGAGACTCATACTTTATCACACCCCTTCTCAGACTACCTTCTTATCACACCCCTTCTCAGACTACCTTCTTAACCTATATACAGTACCAAACAACTTTACTTAGATTTATACTACAACGATTCCATCTAGGGTTCTACCATTCCCCTTAATATGAACATGATAGTTTTGATACTTAGAAAATACATGATGGACCATGTAAGCTTCTTCTGTTTCTTTGGGATCTTTGAGCCTTGTAACATACTGCCAGATCAAGTAGACTCCAAGAAATTGACCGTTACTTAGGGGAAATGAAAACATACTTAAATAATAAACATGACATAGAAACATAATTTGCTTAATAAAATATGTATTTCTATGTCCCAAGGTTAAAAGAACAATACTATTTTCGTGAAAGAATATAACATTTCTGTGAGTATTTTAAACCTCAGGAAATTTCATGGGGCCACCTGGTGTGATTAAGGAAACTGAATGAGCTGTGGAGTGAAATAAGTTGGCAGAGGCTTCAGATTTTGCATATTTTGTGAACTTTAGTATAAATTGGTTTTAAAAAACGTTGTGTATAATTATACATCGGTTCTATGGTGTAGTGGTTAGCACTCTGGACTTTGAATCCAGCGACCTGCGTTCGACTCCCGGTAGGACCTTTAATTCTAGAATATTTATGACCCATTGTGAACAACTTAAGAAAGGTGTCAAGTTATATACTTTTTGATATAAATTCCTTGTCAAGAATTTTATCGAACTTGACAACTGTGACATGTCAAATATATCTTGATGTTAACTACATATCATATGTGGTAATTTTTTATTTTTCAAATTATTATTGACAAGTTTATCACATTTTCAATGTAATGTATGTCTTTTTTTTTTTTTGGGGGGGGGGGGTAAATTATAAAAAATAGATAAATAAATAAATACCTTTGAACGTCACACTTTGTGTCAAAAATACTCTTAAACTTTCAAAAATAGTTTTAAAAAATAGTCTTACCATTAGTTTTGAATGGAAACCATTAATGTATTGTTTCAAAAATACACTTGAACTGTCAAAAGTTTCAAAAATACTCTTTAACTTAAAGAAAACATAATACCCATATTGTTTATCTACATCCCATTTCCTCTTTCTCTCTACCTTTAATCTATGACCTAACATGTCTCTATTTCTCTCCAATTTTTTCTCCCATCTAACTCTCTTCTTGTTAATTGTTTGACTTTTGATTTGGTTATCTCATAAAAAATATATTTTTCCCTTCAATTAAGGTATATAGAATGGAAACAATAAGGGAACTACTTTAAGTGCATGTGTTTTAACTAGATTGTACATTAATCGTTGAGTATGTGTTAATAGCTAAAGATGACCTTTTTGAATTTTACTATTTACCATTCTGGTAAGTTTTAAAGGAAAATTTTGATTTTAGAAATTTGTGATATTTTGTGAAATTTTATGCTTTAATTTGAATTCTGGTTTGTATTTTGTTGTGAGAAAATCGAGGTAAGAATTGGATAAATAGGAGAAAAATGAGAGTATTTATATGATAAAAAAATATGATACCTATATAATTTGTTTTAAAATCGATTCTTTTCGAACTTAAGAAAACTTTAAACAAATTGATCATTATACTAACAATAGAAGTATTTTTAAACTTTCTTTTATAAGGTCAAGAGTATCAATGCAAATTTTGAAAGTTCAAGGATAATTTTTAAATTAATATGAACTGTTTTTGTTCATCAACTAATAGTAAGTGTACTTTTGAAGTTTTTTTATGTTTAAAGGTATTTTTGAAACCTTTGAACATTTAAATATATTTTTTAAACAAAACGCTAATAATTTTCATTCAAAATAATGGTAAGGATATTGTTTAACTATTTTTGAAAGCTTAAAGGCTTTTTTGAAACTCTCGAAAGTTCAAAGATATTTTTGACACAAAATGCAAAGTTTAGAGGTATTTTGTATAATTTAGCCTTTATATTTAAATTAAATATTTCAATTCATATTCTCACATCCTACCTTATATTTCAACAATTTGATGTCCGGAAGACAATTGCCTTCCCTTTCTTTTCACCACTAGTACAAAATTTGGAGTAGACCATGATAATTATGACAATGAACATATTGTTTCGACCAGGATTTTAGGATCATAATTTATTCTAGTATAATCAAGGTTACCAATTTTAGGATCATAAATTATTCTAGGATCACAATTTTAGCGGGGGACATTTTATAAAACAATATGTGGGACAGGTAATGAATATCATGTGGGATAAGATGAAGAACAAGGTTACCAATAGCCAAGAACACACTTAAAAAATATAGCCAACATCAAAGCTCTAACAGGAAGTTTGGTTGTTATCTATTCTTCCATGGTATATATGGTTGATTGGAGATTTTGATCAATTCCTTAAGGCCACCTCTTCCCGAGCCTTGAACCAATATCCAAAACATGACAAAGAAAGACTTTGGGAATGACATAAAGAACTCGGTCAAGAGCTTGCAAGACCCTTGGGTGTTTGGCGCGCAGGTTTAGAATTTTAAGTTTGTGAATGTTAAGTATGTGGATTAGGCTGAGAGGTTTAAGTAGCCCGGGTTTAAGAAAATTGAAATGCAAGTTTTTGAAGTCTAGATTTAAGAAGCCTGTGTTTGGGTTGCAGACTTAAATCTAGGAATGAAGTGCAGACTTATAAATCTTTAGTTTATGAAATATTTTCTTGTATTTAATCATTGATTAGATTTTAGACTAGTTTAAATTTGTCATAATATTTTTTTAAAAAAAAATTGAAATAGAGATTTTGGCTAAAATTATAATTTTATTTAATCTATTATTTTAATAATTTGATATTTTAATTTTACTAGATTTTGAAATAAAATTTCATAGACTTTTGTCACTTTAACTAATTTAAAAAATGGTCTTTTTTAATATCATTTTCATTTTTTTTTTACCATAATACGCTAATTGAAATAAACTAGTATTTTAATATCAAATTTATTTTTTTTATCAAATTACATTTGAAGAATAAAAAATCATAAAGTTTTAGTTTTAGTTTTTATTTGATCACAAAGTTGTTTTAAATATTTTAAACCTTTATGTTTAGAAAATGATTCTAAGTCTTCAAGTTAGTTAAATTAACTGACAAGAAAATGAAAATGATATTAAATTAAATTAGGGTTTTCTACATATATAGCCTAAATAAATATATCTATTCAATTTTAGTCTAATAACGTGTTTGGAATGATTTAGAAAAAAATAATCTTTCAAAAATTTATTTTTATTTAAATGCTTTTGATTTAAAAAAATAAAAATAAAAAACAACTCCTTAGAAAAAACATGTATTGTAATTCTTCTTTTAAACAAATTTGTCTAGTTTGTTATATACTAAAAGTGTTTTTATTAATGTTTTTCAAGATTGGTCGATGGTGGTTGGAGTTGCCGATGGATGCCGAAGGTTGGTCGATAACGGTCACCGAGGTGATGGCTAGAGGTTGGCTGACGACGGTTACCGAGGTGGCGGTCGAAGTTGGTCGTTCGTCGGAGGTGGCGACCAGAGTTAGTCGGCAACATTCACTGGAGATGGTTACAAAAGTTGGTTGGCAATGTTCGTCGGAAGATGGTAGTCATAGTTAGTCAGTGGCGATCGCGAAAGGTGGTGTCTGTAGATTGGCCGACATACTTCCTAGATTAAATTAGAGGAGAAAAAAAAGAGGGGATAACTCGTGGGTTTGAATAGTAGTATTTACTATTCAAACCGTATTTACTATTCAAACCCATGGAAAAAAATTGTAAAAAGCCAAGGCTCCCTATATCCATGTCTCAAGCAAGAATTAGACTTAGAATACCTAACCATCCAATACCAATCCTCGAAACAAATACCCTAAAAGACTTGAATGTGAAATTGCATACAGATGACCCATTCAATTTCACATGCACACAAAGAAGCAAGTTCTTGAAAGTCTTTCATAGTATATGGTTGATTGGAGATTTATCAAGGGCTTTCTATACATGGTCTAATTACATAATTATCTAAACTTTCATAGGCTATTATTTTACACCAATATTATATAGCATTTATATTTCAGCCCTCAAACTATTTAAACATTTACAAAAGAAAACAAGAAAAATCATAAAGGAAAACTAAACTTTCATCTATTATAAATTTAACAAAAGAAAATTGAATTTTACTTGACCCTAAACCCTCTTACCCCAAATTTTTCTCTCCCTCACCCACCACCTATGGTACCTTCCCCATCTTCTCTCCCCTTCTCCATTTTTCTTTTCCCACTACCAGCGATGACCCCTTACCAGCAGTGCCCTCAAAACGATATGCTTCAAGCGCAACGAATCTAAGGTGAAGCACCAACGGACGGCGCCAGATCTAAGGTCAGAACCGCGGCCTGAGGTTGCAAAGCTCCACAAACGGGCGTTCACGATAGATATGGGTTGATTGACGCCTAAACTAGGCTGGGCCATGCTAGATCTAGTGGGCGGAAGGTTGCAGAGCTCTACTGATGGACGACAAATGTGGGCAGAGCACGATTCCACGGTGCTGGTGGTGTTGCTTCTAAGCTGGAGATCGTCATTGCTCCCAAGCGACATAAGACTACTGCAACTACGAGAGGGAATGTCTCCAAGTGCAAGTCTAGGGCAGAAAGAGGAATCACACGACGTTTATTATGACGAATTCGGCGAAGTTTCGGCAGAAGGTACATCAAGCCACTGTAGTTAGATTTGGTAACTTGCAAATCCAGATTACGCAGGTTCTTAAGCCGAAATCTCAAAGGCCTACTGCTAGCTTCGTCGGTTGGACGGTTTCACACACTATCGTCAGATTCAATTTGATAATCACCCGCGCACATGAAAGTCACGTGTGCTATACTAAAAATTTCCATCAACGAAAGATCTAAATCCATTAGAAAATAAAAAGATATGGATGCTTGATGAAATAGTTCCTTTTTTAATTTAACTTTTAGAATCTATTTCCTACTTCAGGATCCCTCCTACTAACTAGAATCAAAGAATTAGAAGATCTGTTTCACCCAAAATATGATTCCTTATGAATTATAATCAAATTTCTTTGGGTTGTTTACCAATATTAGTAGTTGATGATTATTCAATTAGAACCATTTTTGAATTCACCTCAAATTTAAGTCTAAAATAAGTAAGTTTGTTGATTAAAGAGTAATTGGCCTGTTACAGGGAATCTTTAGATACCAGTTCCAAGGAGCATCGAACGCGAAAGTAAAGTTGCATGCTTACTCCCATCCCCTTTTACTTATGTATTTCCAAGAAAATCATGATCACTATCTCGATCAATTTCACATTGATCAAGGTGGATATTCGAATCTCCAAACGACTTTCTTCAACTGCCCCCGATCCAATAGTCAAAGATAATCAAAGTTTAGGTTCTTCCTCTTTCTCAGCCAATTCTTGACCACTTTATCACCTTAATATCAAGGAAGGCCACCCCAGTATCATGAACACAGAGAGCCGATTGTAACAACTTTGATGCTGTCATGTACAAGTCCTCACATTTCTTTGGATTATTTGTCTCTCACATTCTTCATTCAGATAAGTAAGAGTAGAAGTAACCCCTAAAACGATATGAAATCTTTGCTTCCATGAACTGGAGTTTCTGTATAGAATATTGCCAAAGCTTCCATTGGGCGTCCTCCATTAGGGTTTCGAGCTCAAGGGAAGGAAGAGTTTTCAGGTGAAAAAAAAGTGATATATGGTCTCATATATATCTCTCCTTGGCTCCTTGGGCTTGGTTTGAGACATGAAGGCTTCAAGCTTTAGACTTTTCGACCAAATGTTTCACTGAAGCAAATCGATATATTTGATAGCCTTAGATACATTCGTTAAGCAATTATCGGGCTTTATGCAGAAAACGAGTAAGTACCTCGATTCAATGGAGTAGGTTCGTTGGGTATTCATTCTGGGTAGAAAGAAGAATAAAATTAAAATATGGAGTATATATTATATAACAACCTTAAATCTATACTTGTTCTAAATGCATTTGAAATAACCTCATATATAACTTAAATAAATTCCGTATATATACATTAAAAAAAACACAAATGAAAACAATGATTTGTAATCATAATTTTGCATTAAATGTAGTCAACCAAAATTGGGAACTCTAAATTTTAAATCAAAATCCGAAATTTATAAGTATATATATATATATATTAGCAAAATTGTATATATATGTCAAAGTATATGTAATATATATATATCAATAGAAACGTGGCTAAAATTAAAATATGGAGTATATATTATATAACAACCTTAAATTTTTACTTCTTCTAAAGGCATTTGAACTAACTCCATATTTGAACTTACATTTATGTATTTGAAATAAACAAAGTTAGAAGACAAATCTTGAATATCCATAAATAATACAAGGAAGAACCTACCATCGAACACAAAAAAAAATGGAATTCTAACCATAAATCGAAGGAAGCTCAAGCATAATTAGCATATCATATTAGGATATACCATATTAAGTAATAAATAAAATAAGAAATCATTAATGAGAACTCATAATTAATTATGACATATATACACTATAATGATTATTCAAACATAAAAGCTCTAAATAATTAATATTAAATACGGTTTGAATTTTTTAAATATTTTAACTATAAAATAATACAAATTTTTCATATGAGAGGGGATGTATCACAAGATTAAAATTATCCCAAAGAAAAAAATTACACAGAAATATACTTATAAAATATAATTAAAGTTGAGATATTCATAAATCTTTTATTTATCAATTCCTTGAATGCCTCTTAAGCCCTTTTGGTGAAGGTTTTAGCCCTTTTGGTAAAGGTTTTAGACCTTTTGGTGGAGGTTTTTCATACTATCGACTCATTTTAAAGGGTTCTAATCACCCTAACCCAATTTTAAAAGTACTATTTTTAAATATAGAAAAATGAAACAAAATATTTATAAAATATAGCAAAATTTTAAAACTATCAGTGATAGATGCTAATAGAATTAATAGTCACTCTGATACCATTTGAGGTGTGGATCAAATATGGAAGAAGCGGACATGTGGTGTGTGTGGCAAGAAGAATGTGGAGTAAATTGTTTTGGTGGAAGTATGCATGGATGACACGTGACAAATATGGAAATTGAAAATGATTATTATGGAATGGAATGAATGAGTATGTTGGTATGGAATGATGCAAAGTTTAATTTAATATGTGATTAAAATGATGATGAAGTTGGTGTAAATTGCAAGTTAATAAAACAAAACTAAATTAATTATTGGAATTGATAAACAAAGATTAATATAAGAAATAAAGAAAGATTGATGAACTTGAAATCGATGAACAAAATTGATGTAGGAAATATAAACTTACTTGAAATGTTTAGGAGAAACGAAGAACTTTTGGGAGGAGAAAATGAAGAACTTCTTTATTTTTCAACAAAAGGTACAAAGTTCTCTCCCTTTTCTCTCAAGGCAAAAACTTGTAAAAACATAACATAACCTGCCCCCCTCGATTCATACTAAACTTCCTTTATAGTGTTAGGAAGCTTACCATGAATTACATTCCGTGGACATGTTCTAAGACACATGTCACATAAAATCTAAAAACCGAACATTTGTACAAGACACATAACACGTACAAGCTAAAAACTAAACATTTGTACAATACATCGACACTTAAGTTTGACACGTGTTGTCTTCAATTGGAGTTTGTCGTCTACTTATTTGATTGAGCTGACATGTGGATGTGACTCATAAAGTTTGCAAATTCGTTGTCATCCTCTTCTTTTTGAATGTTTGATGTATTTTCTTCTTGGCTAGTAATGGATGAGGATGAAATTTGTTGAATTATAATCTTGAGGTCTTCTTCATTGGATACTTGTGCCATTGCGGCCATCAGTCTTGATTTTTGAGTAAAAAATTGTTGTTCTTTTGTACGTTTGGCTTCATATTGTCGGGATAGATGGAAAACCATCTGTCCATCACATTTTTTGCAGCGATGGCTGTGTTGAATTTGTCCCACCACTTGATTCGATATGAACGAGATAGGCGGGAGATGCAATTTGATTCTAAAACTGAATAATTCCAGCAAAAGATCCATGCTAGATGAAATTAATTTGAAAAACGTAAAGTTAAGTCAAAAGAATTTGAGAAAACATTATTTGAAAAGTATATAAAACCTTCAAGGATTGGATATGGGAAGATAGCCTCATTAAGGCCAAATATGTCCCACCAATCATTAAACCATAATGGAAAATTTTGAATACATGTTTTGTCAAACATTATGAACTAAGAATGATTAAAATTGTTTAGCCAAAACATATTGTACCAAGCATTTTGATAATCAATGTATGAATAGGTTTATGGAGAAAATTGATGAGAAAATCTTTTTTCAGTATAAACGCTTTGATTCCATTTTGTTGGAGTTAGAACACGAAGAATTCTAACTTTTGAAAAGACAATTTTATTTGGGTCATCTTGATTCTTATTATGGGTGATTTCAATTGAGTCGGTATCAACAAGAATAAATTCATAGAATAAACGAGTTTTTTAAGGACGAGTTGGAATATAATGGAAATTTGACAGAAATGTTTTTTGAATTGTTTCATTCATAGATTTACCTATGAATTCTGGTTCAAGAATTGTAATGTATGAGGTTTGGGTTTTATTATGGTAAGAAGTAGATGAAGTTGATTGGTAATTAAAAGTTTTATTTGAGGGTATAATTTTTAAATTTTGAGAGTTTGTAATGGCTTGGATATAGGTGGTTGGAGGAGTAGATGATTCCTCAATTTTGATAGGGGAAGAGTTGATGGTTAAGGCAGAAGGCCTTGAAGGGATGGAAGATCCCAAAATTTGAAATTTATTTGATAATGGTAATGCTTGAGGAGCTTTTTTCTTTTCGATCCTCCATTATCGGTGATGATTCGCCTTTGATAAATTGATACGCTTGAGAATATGATGCTTTGGTTTGAGGAAGTGTTGATCGTTGTTGTTGTTCTTGATCTTGATCATACTTTTCTTCTTTCTTGCAAGTGGACTTCATTTGCTTTTTCTTTCTCTCTTTCACTCTCTTCGCTCTTTTCTTTCTCTCTTTCACTCTCCTCTTTAGTTTTTCCTTGAAGGAATTCTCGAGTGAGGTAATCAGGAAGGGAATTTGCACTTCCTTTTATAGCTTAAATTTAATTTGAAATCAAAACAAGAAAGTATTGTTTGCCATTTGGCAAAAAAATTTCGAGAAACCAAGTTTTTAACATCCTCTTGTAAAACATCTGTATCTGCTTTGCAATACACACGTATTAAAATGTTTTGTTGATCAAATCACTTTGGAATTTTTTGGTACATAAAACAATTGATAAAATCTCTTTTTTTATGGTTGAATAATTTTTTTGAGATCCTAGCCAGATACCAAAATGATATCTAACTAGTTGCTCATGACCATTGATAGACTGTTTGAGAATGCCTCCATATCCTATATCTGTTGTATCTGTTTCTATAATGAGTGATGCATGTGGATTAATGATGGCTATGGAAGACTTTTGACTAGACCTTTGATGGTTTTAATGATGCATGTATGTTGATGATTCCATGCAGATGGATTTTTTCTGAGTCTTTGGTATAAAGGTTCACATGTTTGTCCTAAATTGGAATAAAGTCTGATATATAATTTAAGCAACCTAAGAATCTTTGTAATTGATTTTTATTGGTGATTAAATCTTAAAATTTGTTAGCAAATTCTATTGATCTTTGAATTGGTTTTATTTTTCCTTGGAAAATATCGTATCTTAAAATCTTATGTTTTGTTGAAATAATTTTATTTTGGGTAAAGAAACAACTAAACCATTTTGTTTAATTATTTTGTGAAATATTTTTAAATGTTTAAAGTGTTGTTCTATGGATTGTGAAAAGATTAAAACATCATCAATATAGACAATAGTGAATTCTTGATATGGATTAAAAATATCATTCATAATATTTTGAAATTCAAAAGGGCATTTTTTAGTCCGAATAGCAGTACATTCCATTCGTATTATCCAAATGGAACATTGAATATCGTTTTATATTTATCTTTCTCAGCAATTTGTATTTGCCAAAATCCAGACTTCATATCAAATTTTGAGAAGATTAAGGCATTTTGTATGTGGTTAATTAGATCTTTTTTGTTTGGTATGGGGGTAACGTATCCATTCTAGAACAGAGTTTAAGGTTTGTAATTGATGACCAAACGATGTACTCCTCGTTCAATTTCTGCTTGATTGTTTACATAAAAAGCAGCACAACTCCAGGGTGATTTGCTAGGTCGTATAAGTCCCTTTTCTAGAAGTTCTTGAATTTCTTTATGGCAATGTTTTAATAATTCAGCATTCATTTGTATGGGTCTTGCTTTTGTAGAAATTTTTTATTCATGAAAATTTTTTATATATGATAGGTTAACGATGTGTTGCTTTCTTTCCCAAAAGGCATTAGGAACTGTAGCACATATGTCTTTTTCAATTAATTCTTTAAAGTGGTTAATTTGATTTTGAATATAGGAGTCATGTAATTGTTTTTCGATTCTTTTATGACCTATTTATTCTTTTAAAAATTGGATTTGTTGTGTAACAACCCAGATTTGTACGCATACACTACAGGAAATTAAATATTGAAATTTATTGGATGATAAATATAAATACCTTAACCTTAATTTAGGAAACAGAGAAACAATTAAAAAATAATATTAATAATATTAATAATAATAAATAAAAATAAAAATAAAAGAAAATTGGAAAGAACGAAGATGGAGAGAGCGAGACTCTAATTTAATGATAAATAAATAAATAAAAGAAAATTGGAGAGAGAGAAAGATGGAGAGAGCGAGATTGGAGAGAAAATTGGAGAAAGCAAGAATGGAGAGAACGAGATTCCTGGAGAGAGCGAGATTAAAGAGAAAATTGGAGAAAGCGAGAGTAGAGAGAGCAAGATTCCTGGAGAGAGCGAGATTGAAGGAAAATTGGAGAGAGCGAGAATTATAGCGAGAAAGCTGGAGAGAGCGAGATTGAAGAGAAAATTGGAGAAAGCGAGATTTGCAGCGAGAAAGTAGGAGAGAGCGGGAGCCACTCGGCGAGAAAGCTGAAGAGAGCAAGATTGAAGAGAAAATTGGAGAAAGCAAGATTTCCAGCGAGAAAGTGGGAGAGAGCGAGAGCCACACCAGCGAGAAAGTTGGAGAGAGCAAGATTGAAGAGAAAATTGGAGAGAGCGAGATTCTGAGAAGAAAGCTGCGAGATCGAAGAGAGAATTGGAGAGCGAGAAACCCCAGCAAGCGATGCTAGCGAGATTGAGGCTGGCGAGAGTAGAGAAAGCGAGATTGAAGGAAAAATTGGAGAGAGCGAGAATTGTAACGAGAAAGTTGGAGAGAGCGAGATTCTGAAAACAGAGAGAGCAAGATTAAAAAGAATTGGAGAGCAAGATTCCTAGCGAGAAAGCTGGAGAGAGCGAGATTCAGAGGTCAGGGAGAGCGAGATTTGGACGGAGCAAGATTTGGACAGAGCGAGAGTGGAGAAAGCGAATTCCTAGCGAGAAAACTGGAGAGAGCGAGATTCTGAGAGTAGAGTGAGCGAGATTTGGACAGAAGCGCAAATTATGCGTTGAATTTGGCCACGATCTTATAGATTATACATGGAAAAACCCTAAAATTGAATACAAACAAAGAATGATGATATAAGGGCAAACGTTAGCCAAGATTAGGTATCTTATTGAGAGAAATCCCTAAACCCTAAGTAATTTTAAAGAAGCCACCTGTAGGATGATTTGTCACACTGAGAAGAGCTGAAAACTACTATAAATAGGACTCTTTGCCTGAAGATTTAACCCATTCTCAAACAAATCTCAGTAACAAAGAATCGTGTGAAAGAGTAAGTGTGAGGAGGAAGTTCTGTGAGGTTAAAAGAGAAAAGCTCGGGTAAGGTGCTGCCCAAATTTCCTTCTAGTTTAAAAAGGAAAAGCTCTACTGATCAAATCATAAAGAATAATAAGGAATAACTAGATCACAGTAAGTAGTTTATCTCACCCTCTCTTTAAGTGTTCTATGATAGTGTACCTTTATTATGTTGTATGATTATGTTATTGTTATGTTGCATTACATGTTTAGAACAAATTTCTCTACAAGGGACCCCATGCATTATGTTTGTTCACAATCATGTTAAAATCAAGTTTTAATTAGGTGTAGATTATGCTTCCAGGGCTGGTAGGGTATGTATGGTTGCACCCTCTAGTCCAATCTTACATTAATGTTAATGGTTGATGTTGGATGCGACATTGGCCCTACTGACTGCATGACCCACTAATCATCAGATGGGTTAGTTTCCGCTTAAGTCCTCATATTCCTATCAGGGCGGAGAAATTTATGCTTCCAGGGCTGGTAGGGCATGTATGGTTGCACCCCTCCAAGCCTAATCTTACGTTATGTTTATGCTAGGGACTAGCAGGGTATGTATAGTTGCACCCCTCTAGTCCAATATTACGTTTATGCTAATGGTTGATGTTGGATGCGACTCTGGCCCTACTGACTGCATGACCCGCTAATCATCAGATGGGTTAGTTTTCGCTTAGGTCCTTATCTTCCTATCAGGGTGGAGAGATTTATGTTGGAAGCATAACCGACCACCACATGTTATTATATGTTTTCGGTCCCAACCATATGTTTTCATGACATGTTACTTATGATTGTGCATTTGGTCACTACCCTACGTGAGAACTACTTACTGGGTATATTATATACTCATCCTATATTTTACAGACTTTGTAGGTAAGGACACAGCGTAGATGGCAGAATTGGACGTCGCTCAAATGGCCAACCATCAAACTCACTATTATAGGCGCATGCATTTTGTACCACCACGCTAATGTTTTATGGATCCTGGTGTTTTGATAAATAAACTTTTTATATAGTTTTTCTATTTAATTAATAAAATTTAGATATGTTCTTTTAAATTTTCACCAAAACTCATCTCATGATAGAAAAGTCTAAGTATGCATATCGTAACGGTCGGATCGTAATGTGTAAGGATCCGGTCTTTACATGTTGGTATCAGAGCGTTTGGGCCAAATAGACTCTATTGCATTAGAAGAGTCGTGTGTTTGATGGTTCAGCCTGTTAAGTAATGCCCATAGATATGCCAAATACGCTGGTAACTGAAATTTTCGAATAAGTAATTTAGTAAATAATTTAGTAAACATAGGTATGAGTTAAAAAAAATGATTTGAGAATACAGGACGTTCAATCCTTCAATATTTGACGAATCATTCGTGCATCCAACTATAACATTGAATTGGATAGAAATAGAATTATTTTCCACCACATGAACATCCCAGAAGAATAGAAAGTAAATTTTGCCACCTTCATGTTAAAAGACGATATAAAGTTCTGGTGGGAAAATTGTAAGTTGTTAGTATCAGGACATAAACTAGGAGTGACCCTTATCATCCTAGACATAAGTAATTTTGACATAATACTAGGTATGGACTGGTTAGCAGCAAACTATGCAAGCATAGATTGCCA
Organism: Benincasa hispida; assembly: GCF_027475165.1. Classification (NCBI taxonomy): domain Eukaryota; kingdom Viridiplantae; phylum Streptophyta; class Magnoliopsida; order Cucurbitales; family Cucurbitaceae; genus Benincasa; species Benincasa hispida. Next base: position 33,683,465 of record NC_143482.1, read on the forward strand.
TAATAAAGAGGTCATATTCATCTTTCCAATAGGAACCAAGTTTAAGTTTAAGAGTTCTAATATACCATCAGCCCCAAGAATAATTTCAGCCTTAAAAACTAAACATTTTCCCAACCATGGGGCTTGGGCATATTTAGCAAGCGTAGTAGATTTATGAAACCAAAAGGATGAAATTAAGGTCATTCCTGTAATAAGAGAATTTGAAGATGTATTCCCAAAAGAGCTACCGGGTTTACCACCGAATCGAGAAATAAAATTTTGTATAGATCTAATTCCCGGAGCTGAACCAATATCTAAAGCACCATATAGAATGGCATCTGCGGAATTAAAAGAACTAAAAATACATGTACAAGAATTGCTGGATAAGGGATTTATATGCCCTAGCATGTCTCCATGGGGAGCACCTGTTTTATTTGTTAAGAAAAAGGATGGATCAATGCGTTTATGTATAGATTATCGGGAGTTGAATAAGTTTACAATAAAGAATAAGTATCCACTCCCACGCATTGATGACCTATTTGACCAATTACAAGGAGCCTCAGTATTTTCCAAAATAGACTTACGATCTGGATATCATCAACTACGAATCAAGGAGTCGAATATACCCAAGACTGCTTTCCGAACAAGATATAGGCATTATGAATTTACAATGATGCCCTTTGGATTAACGAATGCCCTCGCAGCCTTCATGGACTTGATGAATCGAATTTTTAAGGACCATCTTGATAACTTTGTGATCGTATTTATAGATGATATTTTGGTCTATTCCAAGTCAGAGGCAGAACATGAAAAAACATCTTAGGGACGTTCTTTTCATATAAAGAAATGAAAAGTTGTATGTCGAATTCTCCAAGTGTGAGTTTTGGGTGCGACAAGTTGCCTACCTAGGGCATATTGTAAAGCAAGAAGGAATCTCAGTGGATCCTGCTAAGATTGAAACGGTTATCAACTGGCCTCGCCCAACAACAAGTCAGCGAGGTGCAAAGCTTCCTTGGATTAGCAGGATATTATAGACGATTTGTGAAGAACTTCTCAAGTATAGCATTACCCTTAACTAACCTCACTAAGAAGAATAATCCTTTTGTCTGGAACCAAGCATGTGAGTAAAGCGTCTAGGAACTAAAAGAAAAGTTGACCACAGCCCCTATTCTCACTATACCTGATGGATCAGGGGGTTTAACTGTGTACAGTGACGCATCGAAGAAAGTGCTTGGTTGTGTATTAATGCAACACGGGAAGGTAATAGCGTATGCTTCAAGACAACTAAAACCTTATGAACAAAACTATCCGGTTCATGACTTGGAATTAGCTGCCGTAATCTTTGCATTAAAGATATGGAGACATTACTTATATGGGGAAAAGATCCAAATTTATACATATCATAAAAGTCTTAAGTACTTCTTTACCCAGAAAGAATTAAATATGAGACAACGAAGATGGTTAGAATTAGTCAAAGACTATGACTGTGAGATCCTTTACCATCCAGGAAAAGCTAACATTGTTGCTGATGCTTTTAGCAGAAATCAGCTCATACAGCAGCTCTAAGTACCATCTCCAAACACATAATGGATGACCTGGAAAGCGCTGAGATCTCACTAATACCAGATACCTTCACAACTCGAAAAGCACAGTTAATTGCAAGACCTGCATTAAGGCAAAGGATAATTGATGCATAACAAATAGATAAATACCTAAACAAACAACTACAGTCAGAGAATGGAGAAATCAATCAATTCTCTACAACCCCAGACTCTGCACTCCTCTATCGTGGGCATCTATGTGTACCAGATGATGAAGAAATCAAGAAAGAACTACCAGATTAATGGATTTTTAATCTTTGACCATTAGCACCATGTAATTTTTCGGAGGATTTTTCAAAGTATTTGGTAGGTATTAATCCTTTTCATATACAGTTTTAATCAGCTCCTAAGTCAATTAAAACCTTAGAGGTTAAATGGTATTCCTTATTTATGACAAGATGAATAATAGGGTACCATTTTTGTATTTGAACTTTATTAATAAGATTGACAAATGATTCAGGTGGAATTTTATCTGCTTCGTTATCATTTTCTATGTTTTCAGGATTTTGTGGAAGGTTGATCAATTATTTGTTGAGTTTGAAGTGATAAGAGTTCGAATTTTATTTGAGAATTTTCTTTTTTAATGTTAGAAATTTCTTCCTTTATTGTATTTATTTCTCTTTGAAGGTCGGGAATTGTTATTGGTTTTATTTTTGGTTCGAAGCAAGACATTATCTCTTTAAGATTGTAATGCTGGAAATTCTGTTGTTGAGGTTCTTCTATGATAAGATCTTTAAGTTTTTCAAAATATTCTCTTTTAATTTCGGGGACTTCAATTTGGCGAATTGCTTCAAAAAGAATTTCTTGGTCTCTTGAAATAACATTTATAGTTTACTTGCATGCACATGTCTCGATTTGATTATCACAAGAGGATATTGGTATTTCAGATTCAGAATTATCAATATTGTCTTGAATTTCAAATTTGTTCATAGGAGGATTCTTCATTGTCATCAGATGAGGAGGGGGAGTCTAAATGTGTTAATAAATTTAATAATTGAATTTTTAAATCTTCATCTATTTCTAAATTATTAATTTTTCCTTTCATAAGACAATTTGGAGCTATGTGTCCCTTTTGCCTACATTTATAACAAGTAATTTCTTTTCTTTTAGTAGTTTTGTAGTTTTTAAATCTTCTTTTTGGTTTATAGGTTTGTATGTTTTGGTTATTTTGTAAGTCAACAGAATTATCTTGTATGTTAGAATGATTTTGACAAGAAGTTTCATTTATAGTATTAATTTTTTATGTTGATGTATTAAATTCTTTTGTGGTATTTAAATTCATGTTTTGTAATTGAAGGTTAATTTTGTCTAAACTATTATTAGTTTCTTTACTTGAAAAATTAATTAATTTTAAATCTTTATCTGATATTTCAAAAGGTTTAAACAATGTTGAGATTCAAGTTTGGATTCTATTCTTTCAACTTTGTTGGATATTGTATGTAAAATTTTATTATAATAATCATTCTGTAATTGTATAATTTTTATATCTTTTAATGTTGGTACTTTTGTTCCAATTTTAGGTACATTTATCATCTTGAAAGGTGAAGCAATCACTTCTTGATCATTATTATTTTGAAATTTAATTTCTTCTAAAGGAGGATGTGGAGAAGTTACACATCTTTTAGGGTTTGTAGTCTCCCATGTGGGAGAAGAGATATTAGTATTAATAGTTTGATATGAAGGAGATGTAAGGTTTTGATAATAGGTTCTATATTTCATCCCATTGAAGAAATATATATTTAATTTAAGTTTTTCCATCATTTCATAATATTCATCATTAATCTTACTTTGTTCAGTTTTGGTAAAGGATTCAAAAAATTTATTTCTTAAAAGTTTATTTTTGTCAGACCAAAATTCTTTATCTAATTCTATTTTGTTGATTGTAAAGGGTTTGGAAATAACGTTTAACTAGTTAATATTTTATATATGAGGATGAGTTGGGGATAAGGTTGATTCCTTATCTTTTGTATAAAAAGGTTGTGGTATTGTATTATCAAACCGTACTCCTTGAAGATTTGTAGAAGTATTTGGTTGAGGAGGTTCATATATTGTAGAAAATCTAGGAGGTTCATATCTTGAAGATTGAAACTGTATTTCTACACTTCCATCTTCATTTTCAATAATACATTTTAATTTTGAATCTTCAATTGATGGTTTAAAGGCGTCTTCTAAATTCCATCTAGGATTATGAGTAATTTGATTCAAAGATAGCATTTTTGGAGTAAAAGTATTTGAGTGTTCCGTATTGGCTTCCATTAAAAGGGTTTGGTCTTTGGGAGAAGTCTTAAGAGCTTTGGGAGATAAATTTGTATGGATTAGTTTATAATGTATTCGAAATATTCCTACAATAGATTCAGTTTGTGAATCCCAATCCATGTTTTGAATTTTAATATCAAGCATTAAAGATTTAAGTATATTTGGATCATTTAATGATACTATAAAGTTTGGATAACAATTAAAATAGACTGGTCCTCGTTCTAAATTTGATTCGATTATAGAAAGTATGAGTTTGAAAAGTTTCTATGTCTTTTATCACGTAATAGTACAAGAATTGGAGTATTTAATCCTATTCTATAAAGTGGTTTTATGGCAATTTGAACTAATCCTATATGAAGAAATTTATATTTTTCTTCGTATTGAATAATTGATGGTCTTGAAAATAAACAAAGAGTTTCTGAGAGTTTATTGATTGGAACTAATTGTTCAGTGGTTTTGATTCTATAATCTTGAAGAAAATCAAATTTTTCTATTTGATAGATTGTTTTAATATCTACTTTTGGTATATTCCAATTATGGAGGTTTTTCTCTATTTTTGCTATTTGAAGTTCTTGACTATTTACTATGGAGGGTTAGAATGATTTGAATAATCTTCAATTAAATTTGAGTTTTTTGTAATATGGGCTTTAGAGAGCATTTTTTCAATTATCTTAGACATTAAAAAAATTTTAAGGCTTAAAGTCATACTAAAATTCGAATTATCTATTATGACAAATAATCAGGATACTGAAAATTCTACAACACTAGGACACCGAGCTTACCAACAGTCTTACGCTATGCTCTGTCGGGAACACAAGGCTTACCAAAGCGCTATTCAGCAGAATTAACTAGAAAACTTGATTATTACCACAAAAAATAACTTGAATATTATTAAGACAAAGTCTTAATGACAATTCAATGTTAATGCAATTGGACTAGCACACTCTACCGCTAAAAAACTAGGCTCTGATACCATTTGGGTTATAGATCAAATATGGAAGAAGTGGACATGTGGTGTGTGTGTGGCATGAAGAATGTGGAGTAAATTGTTTTAGTGGAAATGTGCATGGATGATACGTGGCAAAGATGGAAATGGAAAATGGAAAATTATGGAATGGAAAAGAAATGCAAAATGAAAATTAATTATGATATTCTAATGAAATGGAAATTATGATGTTCATTAACTGTCCACTTCTTCCATATTTTCCATGCATCCTTCCACGATCCTAGCCACAACCCAAATATGGTATTAATGAACATCAAATTGCCATAAAACCACTTTATAGAATAGGATTAGATACTCCAATTCTTTTACTATTACGTGATAAAAGACATAGAAACTTTTCAAACTCAATACTATCTATAGTCGAATCAAATTTAGAACGAGGACCAGTCTATTTTAATTGTTATCCAAACTTTTCAGTTTCATTAACTGATCCAAATATACTTAAATCTTTAATGCTTGATATTAAAATTCAAAACATGGATTGGGAACCACAAATTGAATCTTTTGTAGGAATATTTCGAATACATTATAAACTAATGCATACAAATTTATCCCCCAAAGCTCTTAAGACTTCTCCCAAAGACCAAACCCTCCTAATGGAAGCCAATACGGAACATTCAAATACTTTTACTCCAAAAATGCTATCTCGAAATCAAATTATTCATAATCTTAGGTGGAATTTAGAAGACGCTTTTAAACCTTCAATTGAAGATCTAAAATTAAAATGCATTATTGAAAATTAAGATGGAAGTATAGAAATACAGTTTCAATCTTCGAGATATGAACCTCCTAGATTTTCTACTACGGATGAACCTCCTCAACCAAATACTTCTACAAATCTTCAAGGAGTACGGTTTGATAATACAATGCCACAACCTTTTTATACAAAAGATAAGGAATCAACCTTATCCCCAAATCATTCTGATATGCAAAACATTAACCAGTTAAATGTTATTTTCAAACCATTTACAATTAACAAAATAGAATTAGATAAAGAATTTTGGTCTGACAAAAATAAACTTTTAAGAAATAAGTTTTTTGAATCCTTTACCAAAACTGAACAAAGTGAGATTCGTGATGAATATTACAAAACAATAGAAAAACTTAAATTAAATTATATTTCTTCCATTGGATGAAATATAGAACTTATTATCAAAACCTTACATCTCTTTCATATCAAACAATTAATACTAATACCTCTTCTCCCACATGGGAAACTATAAATCCTAAAAGATATGTAACTTCTCCACATCCTCCCTGAGAAGAAATTAAATTTCAAAATAATAATGTTCAAGAAGTGATAGCTTCACTTTTCAAGATGATAAATGTACCTGAAATTGAAACAAAAATACCAACATTAAAAGATATCAAAAATATACAATTACAGAATAATTATTCTAATAAAATTTTACATACAATATCCAACCAAGTTGAAAGAATAGAATCCAAACTTGAATCTCAACATCACCCTATAAAATCACAACCTCAACCAATCGATAAAACAAAATCATTGTTTAAACCTTTTGAAATATCAGATAAAGATTTAAAATTAATTAATTTTTCAAGTAAAGAATCTAATAATATTTTAGACAAAATTAACCTTCAATTACAAAACATGAATTTAAATTCCACAAAAGAATTTAATACATCAACATCAAAAATTAATACTATAAATGAAACTTTTGGTTAAAATCATTCTGACATACAAGATAATCCTGTTAACTTATAAAATAACCTGGAAGAACAATTTCATAACCTCACTATTCCAAAGATACAAATTCTAGGTATCTAAAATTTAGAAACTATTATTCCAAACCATCTCTCCCTAACATGCAATACGAAGAGAGATATCAATTAACCCAAGCTCAATATATAGGAAATGGCATCTATGAATGGAATATAGATGACATGACTTAACATTAAATTCTCAATTTAATGCATGAAATATCCTTAGCAGCCACTGCTTACAAAATACACTAAAATACAGACCACCAAATTGCACAAATGCTAATTTCTAGTTTCACCGGCACTTTAAAAGGATGGTGGGATAATTGTGTCAAATGACAAAACAAAAATACTAACTGCCATTAAAGTTGAACCAAGTGGTTCAGGAATAAGTCAAACACAAGACACCGTTGCAACTTTGATTTACACTATTACCAAAAACTTTTTAGGAGAACTCGTTCAATTCCAAGAACGAAGTTCTAAAATTCTTTCCAACCTTACCTATCCAAAACTTCAAGATTTCAGATGGTATAAAGATGTTTTCTTAAGCAAAGTCTACACCCGCATAGATTGCAATAATTTTGGAAAGAAAGATTCCTCTCAAGATTGCCAAAATTATTTGCTGAAAAAGTATGCCAAACAATAAGACAAACTTATCACGGTACAATTCCTTTTGATAATTTAACCTATGGTGAATTAATTAACTTTATCAACAATGAAGATTTAGCTTGATGCACAGACCTTAAATTAAGAGCAAAAATGAAAAATGAATTTCATAAGCAAAAACAAGAATTTGGATCTTTTTGTGCTCAATATGGTTATGAGAAACTACAAGTTCCCTCACCAAGAAAACAACCCAAGCAATTAAAAAAGAAATTTTACAGAAAACCTTATAGAACCCAAGAATATTTTCAAAATAACCAAAACAAACAAACTTATAAACCAAAAAGAAAATTACAAAATTACAAAATTACTAAAAGAGAAATTACTTGTTATAAATGCGGGCAAAAGGGACACATAGCTCCAAATTGTCTTATGAAAGGAAAAAATAGTAATTTAGAAATAGATGAAGATTTAAAAATTCAATTATTAAATTTATTAACACATTCAGACTCCTCCTCCTCATCTGATGACAATGAAGAATCCTCCTATGAACAAATTTTTGAAATTCAAGACAATATTGATAATTCTGAATCTGAAATATCAATATCCTCTAGTGATAATCAAATCGAGACATGTGCATGCAAGCAAACTATAAATGTTATTTCAAGAGACCAAGAAATTCTTTTTGAAGCACTTTGCCAAATTGAAGACCCCGAAATTAAAAGAGAATATTTTGAAAAACTTAAAGATCTTATCATAGAAGAACCTCAACAACAATATTTCCAGCATTACAATCTTAAAGAGATAATGTCTTGCTTCGAACCAAAAACAAAACCAATAACAATTCCCGACCTTCAAAGAGAAATAAATACAATAAAGGAAGAAATTTCTAACATTAAAAAAGAAAATTCTCAAATAAAATTCGAACTCTTATCACTTCAAACTCAACAAATAATTGATCGACCTTCCACAAAATCCTGAAAACATAGAAAATGATAACGAAGCAGATAAAATTCCACCTGAATCGTTTATCAATCTTATTAATAAAGTTCAAATACAAAAATGGTACTCTATTATTGATTTTGTCATAAATAAGGAATACCATTTAACCTCTAAGGTTTTAATTGACTCAGGAGCCGATCAAAACTGTATACGAGAAGGATTAATACCTACCAAATACTTTGAAAAATCCTCCGAAAAATTACATGGTGCTAATGTTCAAAGATTAAAAATTCATTACAAACTTTCAAATGCCCATATATGCAATCAAAGATATTGTTTAAAAAATACATTCATATTAGTTAAAGACTTAGATGAAGAAATAATATTAGGAACCTCATTTCTATCTCAATTTTATCCATTCTCAGTAAATGAGAAAGGAATAAATTCAAAAATCTTAAATCAAAATATTATTTTCAAATTTATAAATCCAACATCTACTAAATTAATAAATTCAATTCAAAATTCCTCAATATTTCAAACCATTAATTCCATTAAAAGAAAGACCCAACAAATCCAATTTTTAAAAGAATAAATAGGTCATAAAAGAATCGAAAAACAATTACATGACCCCTATATTCAAAATCAAATTAACCACTTTAAAGAATTAATTGAAAAAGACATATGTGCTACAGTTCCTAATGCCTTTTGGGAAAAAAAAGCAACACATCGTTAGCCTATCATATATAAAAACTTTTCATGAATAAAAAATTCCTACAAAAGCAAGACCCATACAAATGAATGCTGAATTATTAAAACATTGTCATAGAGAAATTCATGAACTTCTAGAAAAAGGACTCATACGACCTAGCAAATCACCCTAGAGTTGTGCTGCTTTTTATGTAAACAATCAAGCAGAAATTGAACGAGGAGTATATCGTCTGGTCATCAATTACAAACCTTAAACTCTGTTCTAGAATGGATACGTTACCCATACCAAACAAAAAAGATCTAATTAAACGCATACAAAATGCCTTAATCTTCTCAAAATTTGATATGAAATCTGGATTTTGGCAAATATAAATTGCTGAGAAAGATAAATATGAAACGGCATTCAATGTTCCATTTGGATAATACGAATGGAATGTACTGCCATTCGGACTAAAAAATGCCCTTTTGAATTTCAAAATATTATGAATGATATTTTTAATCCATATCAAGAATTCACAATTGTCTATATTGATGATGTTTTAATCTTTTCACAATCCATAGAACAACACTTTAAACATTTAAAAATATTTCACAAAATAATTAAACAAAATGGTTTAGTTGTTTCTTTACCCTAAATAAAATTATTTCAACAAAACATAAGATTTTAGGATACAATATTTTTCAAGGAAAAATAAAAACAATTCAAAGATCAATAGAATTTGCTAACAAATTTTCAGATGAAATCACCAATAAAAATCAATTACAAAGATTTTTAGGTTGCTTAAATTATATATCAAACTTTATTCCAATTTAAGACAAACATGTGAACCTTTATATCAAAGACACAGAAAGAATCCACCTCCATGGAATCATCAACATACATGCATCATTAAAACCATCAAAAGTCTAGTCAAAAGTCTTCCATGTCTATCCATGATTAATCCACATGCATCACTCATATTTGCATTAGATATAGGATATGGAGGCATTCTCGAATAGTCCATCAATGGTCATGAGCAACTAGTTAGATATCATTCTGGTATCTGGCTAGAATCTCAAAAAAATTATTCAACCATAAAAAAAAGAGATTTTATCAATTGTTTTATGTACCAACAAATTCCAAAGTGATTTGATCAACAAAACTTTTTTAATACGCGTGGATTGCAAAGCAGCTACAGATGTTTTACAAAAGGATGTTAAAAACCTGATTTCTTTACAAATTTTTGCTAGATGGCAAACAATACTTTCTTGTTTTAATTTCAAATTAAATTGAAGCTATAAAAGGAAGTGCAAACTCCCTTTCTGATTACCTCACTCGAGAATTCCTTCAAGGAAAAACTAAAGAGGAGAGTGAAAGAGAGAAAGAAAAGAGCAAAGAGAGTGAAAGAGAGAAAGAAAAAGCAAATGAAGTCCAGTTGCAAGAAAGAAGAAAAGTATGATCAAGATCAAGAACAAGAACAAAGATCAACACTTCCTCAAACCAAAGCATCATATTTTCAAGCGTATCAATTTATCAAAGGCGAATCATCACTGATAATGGAGGATCGAAAAGGAAAAGCTCCTCAAGCATTGTCATTATCAAATAAATTTCAAATTTTGGAATCTTCCATCTCTTCAAGGCCTTCTGCCTTAACCATCAACTCTTCCCCTATCAAAATTGAGGAGTCATCTACTCCTCCAACCACCTATATCCAAGCCCTTACAAACTCTCAAAATTCAAAAATTATATCCTCAAATAAAACTTTTAATTACCGATCAACTTTATCTACTTCTTACCATAGTAAAACCCAAACCTCATACATTACAACTCTTAAACTAGAATTCATAGGTAAATCTATGAATGAAACAATTCAAAAAATAGTTCCGTCAAATTTCCATTATATTCCAACCCATCCTCAAAAAACTCGTTTATTCTACGAATTTATTCTTATTGATACCGACTCAATTGAAATCACCCATAACAAGAATCAAGATGACCCAAATAAAATTGCCTTTTCAAAAGTTAGAATTCTTCGTGTTCTAACTCCAACAAAATGGAATCAAAGCGTTTATACTGAAAAAAGATTTTCTCATCAATTTTCTCCAAAAACTTATTCATACATTGATTATCAAAATGCTTGGTACAATATGTTTTGGTTAAACAATTTTAATCATTCTTGGTTCATAATGTTTGACAAAACATGTATTCAAAATTTTCCATTATGGTTTAATGATTGGTGGGACATATTTGGCCTTAATGAGGCTATCCTACCATATACAATCCTTGAAAGTTTCAAATACTTTTCAAATAATGTTTTCTCAAATTCTTTTGACTTAATTTTACGTTTTTCAAATTACTTCCATCTAGCATGGATCTTTTGCTGGAATTATTCTGTTTCAGAATCAAATTGCATCTCCCGCCTATCTCGTTCATATCGAATCAAGTGGTGGGACAAATTCAACACAGCTGTTGCTGCAAAAAATGTGGTGGAAAAATGGTTTTCCATCTATCCCCATAATATGAAGCCAAACCTACAAAAGAATCAACAATTTTTTACTCAAAAATCAAGACTGATGGCTGCAATGGCACAAGTATCCAATGAAGAAGACCTCAAGATTATAATTCAACAAATTTTGTCCTCATCCACTACTAAAGAAGAAAATACATCAAACATTCAAGAAGAAGAGGATGACAACGAATTTACAAACTTTATGCATCATATCCACATGCCAGCTCAATCAAATAAGTAGACGACAAACTCCAATTGAAGACAAAACGTGTCAAACTTAAGTTCGATGTATTGTACAAATGTTTAGTTTTTAGCTTTTACGTGTCATGTGTCTTGTACTAGTCATGTGTCTTGTACAAATGTTCAGTTTTTAGATTTTATGTGACATGTGTCTTAGAACGTGTCCACCGAATGTAATTCATGGTAAGTTTTCTAACACTATAAAGGAAGTTTAGTATGAATCGAGGAGGGCATGTTATGTTTTTACAAGTTTTTGCCTTGAGAGAAAAGGGAGAGAACTTTGTACCTTTTGTTGAAAAATAAAGTTCTTCATTTTCTCCTCCCAAAAGTTCTTCATTTCTCCTAAACATTTCAAGTAAGTTTATACTTCCTACATCAATCTTTCTTTATCAATTTTAAGTTTATATTTCCTTTATCAATTTTGTTCATCGATTTCAAGTTCATCAATCTTTCTTTATTTCTTACATTAATCTTTGTTTATCAATTCCAACAATTAATTTATTTTTGTTTTATTAACTTGCAATTTACACCAACTTCATCATCATTTTAATCACATATTAAATTAAACTTTGCATCATTCCATACCAACATACTCATTCATTCCATTTCATAATAATCATTTTCCATTTCCATATTTGCCACGTGTCATCCATGCACACTTCCACCAAAACAATTTACTCCACATTCTTCATGCCACACACACGTCATATGTCCACTTCTTCTTCCCTACGTCTATCGTTGAAAGTTCTAAAATTTTGCTATATCTTGTAAATATTTTCAAGAGTTTTACCATTTGAAATAAAAGTATATTTTTTTTTACATTTTGTTTGAGTATGCAAATTGAGATCTCGCTTTTGCTCTTCACTCTTTAGATCGTTCCATTCCTCTCCATCTCGGATCTTTCCATTCCTCTTGATGTCTTGGTCTCTATTTTCTCTTATAACTTGAGTCCCGCTCTCTGTTCTTGACTCGACTCTCTTCTTTTTATGAAAAGAAAACAAATAATGAGTTGCAAGATTTAAAGCAAGAGAGCAAAAGAGTTCTGCCGATGATAGCGAGAGGGGAAAAAAACAACTTGATTTTTAAAATTATTTTGGGTCAGCGGCACAATTATCTCTTTTCGTGGTTCACTCATCTTCTTCTCGAAAGGAATGGGAAAATGTCTTTTAGTTTTGAACCTTTGGCATAATGTACCAATTTCACATGGCCACGAAGAACCAATATCCAAAGCACGACAAAAGAAAGACTTTGGAAATAACATAAAGACCTCAGTCGAGAGCTTGCAAGACCGGAAAACTTATCCAGACAACCTTTATGGATAAGGACCTAAAATTCCACTACTACGAATAAAATAGCTAATAATACCAATTACTGCTTTATTTAAACCATAAGGTTCGCTGAGTTCATGATTAACAGTGGAGGATCTCAATTTTCAGCCATTCATCTAACTACATGCGGATTTTGGATCTTATTTCCTCAAGAAAACAAAAAAATATAGCAGCTCTAAGCATCAATCTTTATGAACAAAACTACTAAAATGTGTTTGGATCAGATGTTGAGCACCTTCAACCAGCCTCCTTACCACTTCTCCTGCAGGTAGAATCTCCTTGATTAGTCCAACTCCTTGCCCTGCATACATTGCCATGCTCTCGATGTCGCCTTTTGTTGTTTCATTTGGCACGGTACCCGCAAAGCGTCGTATATCTACGTCCTGTTCCAAGCATGAATGTATTGAATGAAGGATGCTTGAAAGTAGCGCAAAACAACATTATATCCTCAACTTCTTCATTGTCAACCTAAATATTTAATTTTTTGATGATCCAACATATAAACTAATTGCAGAATTTCATCAGGCATAACAATAAAAGACAGCAACATTTTTTTTATGCATGTTATGGAAGATAAATATCCCTTCTATGCACCTGGTTAAGTAGAAAAGAGATAAGGGAAAGCTCACCAAGCCATTAATTGTTGAGCGGCCAATGACAGGCTGGTTGCTTTCATTTTCATTGGCAGGAAGTGACTTCCAATCATCGTAAAAGGGTGTCTGTAGAACGCGCTGTGGTGCACCGGGCCATCTTGCACGGCCAAAAATATTTGTATAATCAGTTGCTTCCAGTTCTACCAACTTCCTCTTGTATGTAGGGTGAGCACGGCTTTCTTCAGTAGCGACAAACCTGCAATGTTCCTTTGAGTTCTTGTGCACACAAATTTGAAATAACTATCGTAACAAACTTTGATGCAAAAGATCAATCATGATACTGCCTAAAATTTATGAGATATGTTTTGTTATTAGATTATATAATCGTTCAAATACAATAATATAGCAAGGATAAAGGCAACTTTTGAATTACACCAAAGAAAAATAGGTTTTCTGCCTCTGAACTATTTATGACGTGGATTATGATGTGACCAATCAACCTCGATAGAACTTCCTCGCACACCATTCTCATGGCTATATTTTCATGCCTCGGATAAATGAAAATTAGACATATGTATAAGAATATATGTTAGGGACCATTAATGAAATTTCTACACTGACATTAATACTATCGTACTTAGTGTCACAGGGCTAATCGAGGTCCTAACACTTATATGTTCTCTCTGAACAGAACCTGACTGAACTGGATGTGAGGCAATATTCTATTCTTAATACTGGAAATTGTTTCTAATTGAGCGCCATTTTGTACCATGGATCTACCAGCTTTTTAAAATAAGTTTTCTAAGTTGTGATCTATCACAGTTGAGGTTTTCTAACCTAGTTCCAAGGCAGACACCACGAGCACCAAGGGCCAGGGCAGCAACATAACCACGGGAATCTGAAATACCGCCAGCCGCAATTACTGGTATATCTTCATTCCCAACAATATCAACTACCCTTGGTAAGATGGAAATCAAACCTTCCTGTCAAGAACCAAGTCAAACTTCTATAGACTATTTTCATTTTTCTGATAATGAAACTTCTATAGACTATGTATTTGAGAAAAGTTATGAGATAGATGTACAATGTGAAGAGAAGTGAAGAATGGGAATAATAAAAACATGAACCAAAGTATTATCACTGACTGAAACCAACAAATAAAAATACTAGCAGTTCTTACTTCAAGTGAAATTTGAAGAAGAAAAGTAGGCAATTACCTAAAATGTATGTGCATGATTGATGTCAAAAAGGAAAAATGTTCAAATACTTTAATGATAAGTTCAATATTAAAAAATCCGGTTCCCTCCAAAGCTGATTTCGAACTGAATACAGTCTTCTAACATAACCATTGACTCAACAAAACCAACGTTGTATATTCTTCAAAACATGAACTTGGAGCAGGGTAAGTAGGTTGGTGTCTGAACTAAGACAACAGTCTCTTAATGAATTGAGACACAGATGTTTGATGAATCAACTTTCTTATCTAAGTCAAATTACTTTTCTTGTTAATTCCTTTCTTTTTCTTGTAATTTACAGACACTTTATAAAGGAGAAGAACCGTTAAAAAACATATAGCCCCCAAGTGATTTAGAGGATGGAAAAAAAACTATAATGGAAGAAGTCGAAACAAATACAATAGCATCACGTGTTAATTAAATTTTATGGGAAGAAGAAAATCTATACTTGACCAATAACATGCCCTCCCGCTTCCCGACCTTGCACAATTATTGCATCAACACCAGCATCAACTGCTTTACTCGCTTCCTCAACACTCCCAACCTGCAGAAAGTAGTTTTAAAAATTGTAACATGCCACAATATGAGTAGATGACCGATAATGTCCTAGAACAGAATAATGAAGCCTGAAGTGATGGACCAGAACACAAGAGAAGCATGTGATTTAATAAGATGACTGATTTTTCAAGAAAATTAGGCCTCCACAACCGTGCATAAAAAGTTTAATGATAAGATAAAGCAATCAACTTGATTTGGATCTTGTGGACATGCATTGTTAATGTGATTTGCAAGAGAACACTCACTTGTGGAATAATTTTCACCCCAGCAGAATGAACTTGATCCACAAGATCCTTTGAACATTCTCCCCAGTACACTTGCACAACTGCTACTTTCTCGTCTAATATGGCCTTTAGATTTTGCTCGTGAGGAAATGCTAAAATGACACCTACTCCAAATGTTTTATCCGTTAACGCTCGGGTCTTCCTTATCAAACCTCGTACAAAATCAGGTGACTCCTGGTACACAAAAAATTTAAGCGTTCAAGCTCCTTGCTACTCAATTAGAGTGAACAGGAGAACAGGAAATGGTACGAATAAATAGTTGGGATAAATGGGAAGATATACACCTTTTGACTTTATAATTAAAAGACTGTCTGATAATCATTTTACCATATGTTGTCAATTTAAGAATATAACCTTGCTCAATCCTTAATACAAGCCTATATTTTTAAAATATTTTTGAGATCATAGTAAGATTCACAAACCTACATGTAGCTCTCAAAAAATAATTGATCGGCCAAAATCACAAGACAATTGCAGAAAATATAAACTAAAGCTAATTATATCGAGCTCTTAGACAACAAAAGACAGAATAGTTATGAAACCGATAATCCTCCAACTAATTTCCTAACTAATAGAAGAACAAATGAAGAAATAGCTGTAAGAAGTTTGCATTAAATTTGTTAAATCATCCATCAATCTTAAATTATAATTTTAATCATATCAACAAATGGAGATCAACATTAACGGGAGAGAAGATGTGTCTGTTAAATCACCGATCTACCGAAAAGCTTAAGTTGATAGGTAAGGTACGTTTAATTATATCAATACTTAAAAATAAAAAAAAATAAAAAATAAAAAAAACTTTACATTCATGCCATATACAAACTGCTCAAACTGCTCACAACAGATTGACAAAATCAATAATTCTTCTGTTCATTCACATTATCAATTCCCCCGACTAAGACCCCAGTTAAGCTAACACTCCATAATTTCATAACTAATCATTACCCAATCGTCCGAATTCCTATAAAACCATGCAACAAACAGTTGCAAAAATCGGAAAACGGCAATTATTCAAATTGATCAACAATTAAAAGTTTCAAAATCCGAACACGTATGATCAAACAATCGATCACTGAAATCCGTTACGAAAGGAGAAACTCCGGTTCCACTCACGTATCGCACATCAGAGATGCTTTTCCACAACACATGACATTCATTTCCGACATAGGTAAAGGAAAAACAAGGAAGCATAGAGAGTAAAATACCCAATCCGGGGCTCTGAGAAGACCAAGTCCGCCGGCATTGGCGACGGCAGCAACAAGCTCAGGACCGGAGATATCAGGTCCAAGCGGAGCCTGAACTATGCCGTACTGGAAACCAAGTATTCCTCGAAAATCCATCTGATTCTGTGTCGTCGGTGGGAAATAATGGATTGATCGGAAGAAAAGTGACTTTGAATATATTGGAAGGAAGTAGCAGTGGCAGCCATGGGAGGCGGCTTTGAAGGTTATGTGAGAGCTGCCGGATTCAACACGTAAGCAAATACGCCGCGCACTCAGTATAATCTGTCGAATAATGTGAAACGACGACGTAATTGAAGACGTGTACAATTTTTCCTTTTTCCCTTTTTATTTTGTTTATTAGTTTGAATAATGCTTTTGTTATTATAATGTCCTCCACTATTTGAGTGGGAAATAAAATATAAATAAATAAATAAATAATAAAATAAAGATCAATATTTGTGAATCACTGAATTTGAATCAATGTTTATGAGTTAGGTGAATATTTGTATTAAATAAAGAGATTGTTTTCAAGTTTGTTTTTGGATTTTTTTATTAAATATAAATATGGGTTGATTTTATTTTAGTTTAACTAAGTTTAGTTGGTGCTTTTTTGTAATTGAATGTTGGAAATATATTAAATTGGGGAAGTTTCAAAGTAAACTTTTGAAAAGTTTTATTTTTTATTTTTTATTTTCAAATTTTGAAATTTGTTCTAACAAATAATCTTATCAACCTATCTATAAAGATTAAAAAGTGTATGAATAACATAAAGATTATAGAGATTGTTGTTATCATTTATTTTGTCTCAAAAAGATATCCTTAGATTATTTTATATTTTTGTATTTTTTTTTCTCATTATTTCAATTTGTAAACTTTATGTCATCGACTTTGTTAGTTGACCCTTGCAATTGCTCGAGATCAATAATGATCGATGGTTTAAATCCTAGAGTTGAAGCTTTTCCTAATCCTCGTGGCGGTATGAGAAGGCGTAAATGCCTCAAATCTAATTAAAAATGTAATCCTAAAATGGAGCATTTTGGATTATGTATGGCTAAATAAAATAGTTATATAATAATATTAAAAAAATTGTCAATTACCAAATTAACAAATATTCTAAAAAGATGTCACTGTTATTAAGAATAGAATTGACTTAGACGATATACTCTTAAAGTCACAAAAGTAGTGATAGTTCAAATGGTTACATCTCAAAAAGCTTTTATTATTACCATTATAGAAACTCAACAGTAAACATTACATATTATTTTTACCACATTTCTACTGCATTTTATGTTTCACTCAACGCCATTTTAAGCATTTTATGTTTCACTCAACACCATTTTAGGCCTTTCGGCTCAACATAGCAATGCTAGGTGTTACACAACTCAAAGTATATAAATAAACTCCAAACTCGTTTTAGCTTTATACATCATCAACCTGAAATGACAAATCGAAGCCCATTGTCGGTACAGAAGATGAATTGCCTGAGGTTTTTATAGTTAGACCGATCCCAAAGCCTGTCCTGCTACGAGTCGTCTTCTTCTCAACCGCTCGGCAATGATGAAGGCAAGCTCTAGAGACTGAGAAGCATTGAGCCTAGGGTCGCAGTGAGTATGGTACCGTGAGCTCAAATCATTATACGTTATAGTTCGTGAGCCTCCAACGCATTCGGTAACATTCTGCCCTGTCATCTCCAAATGAACTCCTCCAGGGTAGCTTCCCTCTTGATCATGTACATCGAAAAATGCTCTCACCTCAGCCTGCAATCGACAAATTGACAAATACACCAATGATTAATGAGTTAAGTGAAAAAGAAGTACAACTCCAATGATATCCGACTAAGCATTAATTCACGTCTGAAGTTGAGTAAAACTCAACTAAATGCATAAAAAGATTGTTCTAAATGGAAGATCTATAGAGTAATTAACGAGATTAAGGCTTAAAACCATAATCCAAGAAGGTCAAAAGCATCCAATCAAATTAAGGAAGGATGATCAATGCATTTATGTATAGGTATTGATGTAACAAGTTAATAGTACTTGCAATAGAAAACACTAAACCTGGAAAAGAAGGCAAGGAACAAACCAGTGTAATGAGTCATGACCAAACCAAACATATTTAAATTGGAAAGAGAGATGTACCCTAATAGCATCGAACGAACGTGTTTTTAGTCCACAGGGAGCTTTGATTGTATTCCCGTGCATGGGATCGCTGACCCAAGTGACGATTTGACCAGCTCGGCGTACTTCCCTGATTAAATGTGGAAGTTTCACTCTCATGTTCTCAGCTCCCATTCTTACTATCACTACAATTCTTCCAGGCTTGTTTGTGGGATTTAGAATGTCAATAAGCTTGACCAATTCTTTTGGATCCATCTTATCACTTGCCTGTATCAAAATGCTACAATTTATCAGTTGTCAAATTTCTACTACATTCATCAGAGGAACAATTCAAGAACCATTATATATCACCCAGAGAAAAATAAGATGTAGAAGTGTTTAGCAGGTCAAAGAATGAGACATTTCACAAGTAAATGGCAAAGATCATCGAGCAAAAATTGAGAAATGAAAAACAATATACAAAATCATCCATAAATTTCATCTCCAAACTATTAAGTCAATTTTATTGTAATCTTAAGCCATTATATTTTTTTCAATTTTATTTGTAAATTGCAAATTGGTTCTAATATGTGGTAGTTTCAAACGGAATATTAATTTGATCATCCTCCATGGCATGCAGCAAAAGTGCAATGACAAGTTGATTGCATACATTATGACATGGTTTAAACAAAAATGATCAAAATAAAACGAAAGTGCAGTTCCGGGACAAAATGGGAAAGGGTGGGATGATGGTCAAAAGATAATCATAATTTAATGAAACATCACCATCTAAAAATTGGACAGAGGTACCTTAATGCCAAGAGGATTAGCAACACCTCTCAAAAACTCAACATGTGCACCATCGAGTTGTCGAGTCCGTTCTCCCACCCAAAGCATGTGAGCCGAGCAGTCATAGTAAATCCCAGAAGTGGAATCCTCCCTCGTAAGTGCTTGCTCATAAGGGAGGAGCAAACACTCATGAGATGTCCAGAACTCGGTCGAGGTCATGATAGGGTGTTCCACAGTGAGTCCAGAAGCAGCCATGAATCCAAGGGCCTCATCAACTCTATGGGCTAGTTCTCGGTATCTGTTGGCACAGGTGCAACAAAAATATATAACCAAACTATGCCACTACAACCAAAAGTTATCAAAACAAATGGCTCATGGGTCACTTTATCAACATGGTTGACTGGTATTCATTGTAAATTCTACAAGGTTCATGGTTCATGGTTGAGTAGAATGAAACCAAATGCCAATACAAAAGGTACATAAAAGAATAAAGTACTTGAGAGTCAAACCTGTCACCCTGCTCGCTATGCTCGGTGAAATCAAGATTCCATTGCGTAACTCTCTGCATTGCGGCATAACCTCCCGTAGCAAAGGCCCTCAGGAGGTTTAATGTTGCTACTGACTGGCAGTAAGCTCTATTCATTCGATCTGGGTCTGGAATTCTAGATTTCTCATCAAATGAATCGCCATTTATATTGTCTCCTCTATAGCTTGGGAGTTTCACTCCATCCTTCTCCTCATATGGGTCTGATCTTGGCTTTGCAAACTGACCTGCCATTCTTCCTACCTACACCATACATAAGTCCTATTACAAACCCATCAAATGTAATTCCAGATAACAACTCTGGAATCATTCAGCAGTCTTTCAGGAGAGAATAATGCATTGTTAGAAAACTTTAGCTCCAATCTCTAGTGTAGGGAAATTCGCCCTATTTAATAAATAAGTAAAGAGTAAGGAAAACTGCAGTGATACACATGTTAAGAAAATGTTCAGAAGAATAAGAACCACTTGTGTGACTAAATTTCTGGGGATAGGGGCCCTCTAACTAGAGTTTTCATGTTCAAACCCCATATGGTGTGTTCAGAAGTGTTTTTAAACTACGTCATTTTAACAAAAATTATAAGTACAAATACTTTATCGTAAAACATCATAAATGCTCTTGCACTTTTCCAAAACAAATTATCGATCACTTCTAATTTGGAATGGACAGTATTTTTGGTACAACAATAGCGTCTTTGGAGGCCAAAGTCACTCCCAAACATACCTGTAATAGCATTTTCTCAACCGTCAATATAGATGATCAGTTGTGAGGTCTAGTACTAATTTCTAAGGCCTATTTATTCAAACTTTTGGGTTTAGTTGTAACATATCAAATCAATTACAAACATGCTATCAAACGATAATATCACAGAAGTAAAAGTCAAAACATGGAGAATTATTCGAGGAGGCCACCAAAATGTGGCTAACAGTATCACTCTAAACTTATATCAGTGGTCATGAAGGGCATGTAGATTTTCGAATACACATCCAACTGTTATTAATTTGGCTAGCTTGAATAAGTTTTCCAACCCATGTCACTTACTAGGAAAGACAAAATACAATCAAGCATTCAACAAAACTTATCAAAATCAATCAAAACCATCCCACAATGCAAACATAATAATAATAAAACAAAAACCAAACATATGCAATAGTAATCAACCTTGATAACAGGCATTTGACCTCCAAACATAAGAACAACGCTCATCTGCAGCAGAACACGGAAGGTATCACGAATGTTATTGGCATTAAACTCCTTAAAGCTCTCAGCACAATCCCCACCCTGGAGAAGAAAAGCCTTCCCCACAGCCGCCTGCGCCAGCCGGTCCTCAAGCGACCTAGCCTCTCCGGCAAAGACGATCGGAGGGAACGATTCAAGGGTCCTGAGGACGGATTCAAGCGCCGCCTGATCGGGATATTCGGGGAGTTGCAAAGCCCTCTTCGACTTCCAGCTATCGAGGGTCCATTTCGTCGGGACCTGGATAGATGATTTCGAAGACCTTGATGGGTCGGCGGCGTGAATGGCGGAGATGGGTTTGGGTGATCGGACGGAAGGGGGAAGACGGCGGTGGTGGGAGGTTTTGGAGGTGATCGGAAAGAAGGGATGGGGGAGAGATTTTGGGAGAGAAGTAGTGGTTGGGAGAGCCATTTTTGGGGTTAGCTCAGAGAGGGAAACAGAGTGAAAGGAAGATGATGGTGGTGATGGAGATCGGAAAAATCTCAACTCAAAAAAGCGAAGATGTAGACTGAATTCGGTTGTGTGTTTATTCCGTTATTCGAAATCAAAGATTCGAAGGCAGCCACCAGAGGGTCAAATCCGTAAAAAGTGGTAACTTTTTGCCACCTTTTCTTCTTTTCTGTTTTTGTCCAAAATAAGAATAAAATTGTTTTGCAAAAAAAAAAAAAAAACATGTTTTAATCCATTTTTACCCTCAAATTTCACCATATTTTGCAAATAAATATAAATAGATATGTTTGATATGTCATGTCATTTGATGTTTTTTTAATATTAAAAAAACTTAAACCAAGCAAGTTTGAATCGTCTAAAAAGATGTTTTTCAAAAAATTATTTTCAATAGAATTTTTATAAAGTGTTAAAAATTAAATTTAAAAAACACTCGTGTTTATTACCATAAGTGTGCTATGGTAAAATAAGTCATTTTGAAAAAATATTAAAATACTTATCAACCACTTAAAATAGGCAACACTTTCAAAATATATTTTAAACAATTTTTATCAAAAATGTTTAAATAAAAATGATTTTTTTGAAAAATATTTTTTTTAATAGTCAATCTAAATAAGTCCTTAGTGTTTCTGTTAATGTCAAATTGCTACAAAAACAACTATTATACATTATAAACTAATCATTTCAATTTTATATTTAAAAATACTTTTATTGGCTGAATTGTTTTGTTTTTTGTTTTCTTCTAGTATATGACTAGTTGAGGTGGTGGTCAGAGTTAATCGTTGGACATGATCGTGAAATAGGTGGTAGGAGTTATTCACCATAAGTGATCATTGAAGTTGGTCGGCCATTATAGGTAGTTGTTGAAGTTTTGGCATCAAATGTAGTCGCCATAATCGATTGCCACAAGTGGTCTTTTGTCAGATGCATAGACCATCAAACGTAGTTGTCAAAGCATGTCGTCAGAGACTTTTGTTGTAGTACGGCAACTATAGTTGTCAAAGTCGGTTCTCAATAGCGGTCAATGGGTGGAGTCATTGAAAACGTAAAAGAGACAGTGAGAGAGAGAAATGAAGTTCCTCAATAAATATGTAAACTTCAACAATAAACACTGTTTCAATCTTATTGATAGTATCAACAATGTCATCTCCATGATCAAGGGGTCAAGAGTAGAACAAGGTAGTTGTGACAAAGATTCTGACATAGCATGTGATAGTCACACCATCACCATGCATCAAGCTGCAAATTTGGAGAACTCCCTTCAAATTGAAAAGCTTTGTACTATGAAATCTCAGTTTTAATAGAGAAGAAGGGTTAATTGATTTTGCTTATTTGCTTAGATTTACTTTTATTTTATGTCAAGATAACCATTCTTGCATTTCCTGCATACATTTTGATGAGAAAAATTATAAGATAATTAGTATATTTGAGTAAATATTTACTTTAGTTGTTAATTAGATTGATTAGTGTTTAATTCGTATTTTATAATTAATTCGTTAATTGTTTGATTTTATTGTAAGGCTATAAATAGCCACTTTAAGGTTGTAATTGGAAGATTTTGATTATCTTTTAAATATAGAATCTTTGTTCTTAGAGATAATTCTCTCAACCTTAGGGATGAATTTTCCTTTTTCGTCTATCAATTTGCTCTAATATCTAAATCTTTGCATCACATACTATAAATACCACTTTAGGGTTTTATTGGAAGATTTTGATTATCTTTTAAATATAGAATCTTTGTTCTTAGAGATAATTCTCTCAACCTTAGGGATGAATTTTCCTTTTTCATCTATCAATTTGGTCTAATATCTAAATCTTTGCATCACATGCTATAATAGCCACTTCATGATTATAATTGGAAGATTTTGATTATCTTTTAAATATGAAGTCTTTGTTCTTAGAGATAATTCTCTCAACCTTAGGGATGAATTTTCCTTTTTCATCTATCAATTTGGTCTAATATCTAAATATTTGCATCACATTTTATATATGCCCTAATTATGATATATATATGTGTATATATATATATATGGGTTAGACAAGGGGTTGTTTTCAAATATAAGAAAATGAACCAAAATATTTACAAGTATAGCAAAATTTTACTGTCTATCTACGACAGATTGCGATAAACTACTATCTATATCTATCTATGTCATGATTGTTGGGTTTTATGTCCTAAAACTCGTGGTTTGTAAACAATAAACTCGTTTTGTAAATCGATAAAGTTGTCGTTAAATATATGAATTGCTTATTTCGTTTTATAAATAAATCCAATAACTAAAAAGATTCATGAATATTACATGAGTACTTGAACTTTATGTGGAGACAGAAGAGTTGATCAAGTTCGAGTAAATAGTCAAAATGATCTATAATATACGAATAAGATTTGGTGTCTTATTTTGGTAATACTATCAGATGCGGTCCACTGTATAATTGTTACAATGAGTTGTAAAGTGCTACAAACGAAGTGATCCTGATTCGTTCATGTGGTGACATGAGGAGTGAGGGCGTCCTGTGCAATGAGTTTGCATAAGATCGGACCAAGAAATAAGTCACTCTTACTTTATAACGTTGTTTACTGTTTAAGACTAACTATTTCATAGCAATGACCTAGGTAATTTAATCTTAATCCTGAACTAACTATGAACTCCTGTTTATTCGGGATTTCCTTAGATTTGCATAGGTGAGGGTTGGCTTAACAGCGCGGGCTCAATAAGTCTCCCATTTCAAGAGTAAGACCAGATAGATAGATGGAGACATAGGGTGCAAGATGAAATTCATTCCTACTCGCTTTCAAGGATAGTAGAGAGGTTATTCTCTTAAACACTGATTTCGGGTCTTGAACAAGGGGTTTCATCCTCTCATTGGCATGAGAGGGATTTTGTTTGTTGATTGGATCACAAACAAATTGTTCATTAAAGGATCAATGGAACTTAAGGAACAAGAGATAATCTGAGGATAAAATAGTCATTTGATCCAGTCATTATTACGAACAACCTACAAAAGATTAACTTACTAATTATGATTATATCGAGTGGACACAATATATTTACAATGAGGGGAGTACAACTACTCTCGGATCGTTGGAGCCCATGATTTGTAGGTCCATTAGGTCTCATATAGCTCACAAATAGATTAGCATTAGAATAGCGTGATAAGTTGATTTGAAACGTTCAAATTCGAATTAAGAAAATTAATAATTATATGTGATATAATTACATGTTTAATTTTGGAATTAAACGTAATTGGAGAATCGATTAATATATAAGTATGATTTAAATATTAATTTCATGAATAGGAATTCAATTAATGGAATTGGTGACAAATTAATTTAATATTTGATATTAAATTAATAGAATTAATTAAATTGTTTAATTAGTTATTAATATGTTATTAATTTTATTAGAAAAATTAATTATTAAATTAATTTTTTAAAATTAATAAATTTTCAGTTTTAATTAAAGAATTAAAATTGAAAAAAGTTTTGATTTTGAAAATCATTTCAAAATCAAGAAAAATTGAGAAAAATCCCAATGTGGGATTTTCCCGCTTTCAAGCAAGAAAGTTAGTCACCTTCTTGAAGAAATTCATTTTACAGAGATCATTGAGCAGAAGCGGATCGTCCAAATTCCATTTTGATTGAAAAAACTAAATTTATAGTAAACATACAAGATATGCATTCATAAACAAATTACAACATGTTTTTTTTTATAAAGAAATAGAGTTCAAAAGATACTATCTTTGAAGAACTATTCTTCTTGTAAATCCCTCGAACTGTCACGAACTCGAACACAACAACCCTTGAAAACTTTCTTCAAAAACTTCACGAACCAAACACAGACACTACCATGGGAGCCTTTGGAATTCTCAAGGTGAGAGTCCGAGAGTAGTGGACTCTGATTATTTTGGTTTGGAGGGTTTGTTTGAGTTTGGAAGAGGAAGAAGATTGAAGAAGACACAGAACGATTCTGTGAATTTTCTATCGTTTACTAAAAACTTCAATCGTGTAGGTTCTCACGTAAGTATGTAAGGAAAAAAAGAAAGTAAATTCTTTCATTCCATTTTCCATAAAACCAATTAACCATCCACTAAGGTAGTTGGAAAGAAATTAGGAATTATTATCCAAAACAATAAAATAAATATGATAACTAACTAATCATATCTTATTTATATTAAACTATATGTTATATCAAATATAACACATAATCTATAGTTTTAATATTGTATCATATACAATATAAACTATAGTTCTTTTTCTCTATTTTATGGCATTTAATATAAATCATATTTATATTAAATATAAATCATATTTATATTAAATTTAACAACTATAAATCACATTCATAGTAAACATATTTGAATCCCATTCACATATTTATTTCCTCCAAATAAATTATAATGCATCAAATACATTATAACAATTATATTGTATATAATTGAATTAATTGAATTATATCATATATAATTAAATTTCCTCTTATTAATTTGAACAATTCAAATTAACCCAAAAATTGATTCTCAACTAAATCCTTTTAAGCTACCAAGGGGACCTTATGGGCTTGTAGCTTGAAGCTCCAACGTTATGTGAATAATTAATTAAACTCTTTAATTACATTATCTACCATCCATTAACTGTCGAGCACTCCACTAAAGACCGACAACTGCACTCTTTGCACTACAGATATATTTCTGTGTCCATTGGATATAACCAATCAACAGTACGATAACCCTTCATAAATTGCTCATAAGTACAGCTAGGCCAAATTACCATTTTGCCCCTGTAGTTACCTCTAACTCCTTAATTACCACTTATCCCTCTAATGAACAATAGATCATAGTCCTACTATGACTAAACCCCTCTCGGGCTAGGAGAGGATGTGGTGCCACATTGTTCAAGATCCGGAATTAGCTTTTAAGGGAGCAATTTATCTACTTACCCCTGCTTCGGGGAAGGAGTGAATTCCATTTGTGTAGCTGAGTTCCCAACTCCCCAATCAGACGAATCCCCAAAATGGTAGGCTTGTTGAGTCAGCAATCTAGACACTCTCACCCATACAAATCAAAGGACCGTCTTCATAGACAGAAGTTCACAACTTACTCAAGATTAAGGTCATGTTACCTAGTGAAATGAAAGTCTCTATTATGAACGATGTTATATAATGAGACTAAGCATTTCGTGGTCTAGTCTTATACAAACTCCTTTATATAGACCCACTCGCATCTCTAATACATGAATGATCAGGATCATATCATTTGTAGCACTTTACAACACTTGTAACACCTACAAAGCGGGCCATACTCGTAGTGTCACCAAAATAAGGTACCCAGCCTTATCCATTTACTACAAACTATTTAGGTTATCACTTAAGCATCATCCACCTGTATGTCTCCACATACATATTTAAGTTACAACGATAACCTTGGATGTTAGTTTATTGATTTGTGGTTATGCAACTAAAATATCACATATTTTATAAACAAAGTGAATAAAAATATCATATATTATTAATCACATAAAAGTTTGTTCATACAAGCTTTACAAACTATAAGACCCTATGAGATTTAAGGCATCAATGCCAACACTTTTTACACATAATTTCACCACCAAATTCAAGGAGTAGCTGGAATCACTTCAAGTGATTAGTTTGCATGAGAGTCATGTAATAAAATCACTCTTGATTGAGTGGAAAAAGGACATGCAATTACTGAATTGCTGAGTTTTTTAAAGTTGAAGAAGTTGTTCTTCAACAAGCTAAAAAACCAGAAAACATCTCCTTCAATTCCCTAAGTTCAAGCTTGTTTTGAGCCCCACAACTCAATCTAAGGCTCATAGAAAATAGTAGGGAAGCTCTAGTGGTGGTTCATGACTTGAATTGAAGAAGATTGCAGTTGTATTTCGTTGAAGAAGAGGATCTTCAAAGGTATGTAATGAAACCCTCTTGATACCCTATGAACATGCTTATTTTGATGTCAAAATTGAAGAATTAGAATGTTTAATGATCCTGTTTTCTTCCACTGCATGTTTCTGTAAACCAACAATGATAGACATAGATAGTAGTCTATCGCGGTCTATCGCAGATAGACTGTGATATTTTGCTATCATTTGTAAATATTTTGAACATTTTTATCATTTAAAATATTTTTCTTTTAGAACAAGTGATACTACATTAATACTCTTATCTCCATAAGGCAATATGTGGTTTAAACCTTTAGGAAGTGGATTTTCGAATTGGAAACTATGGATTTCGATCTAGGTAAGTACTTTTCACATCACTACCAAAATATAGATTTGACTATTGTTGTTTAAGATATGTTTTATACCATTTGAAACTTATCCAAATTGCTTTGGATGCTTCAAATGTTAGACATCTTTTAGTTTATTTTGAGAGTAAAAGTGTCACTACTTTAAGCAATTTTTAGTTCATTTTGAGAGTGAAAGTGTCACCTGGATACTATTTAGGAACTTTATGTAGTTTCATGGTTAAACTCTCACTTAGATACTTTTTATGAATACTTAAGTGATTTTGTGACACTTAATCTCGTCTTAGTTTATTTCTAGATTGAAAGTATCATTAAGACATTTTTTTAAGATTTTTTTATGTCATTTTCATTGTCAAAGTGTGACTTAGTAATTTTTTGGAACTATTTACGTGGTTTTTAGAGTCAAAATGGAACATAGACACTTTTATGGAACTTGTTAGTTTCTAAAGGGTCACTTAGGCATTTTTGAGTTTGTTTGGAGAGTGAAAGCATCACTTAGACACTTTTTAGGAACATTTTACATGGTTTTCACTAACAAAGTTTGACTTAGTTACCTTTTAGGAATATTTTAGATGATTTTGAAGGTCAAAGTGAGGCTTAGGTACTTTTTAGTTTGTTTCGAGATTGAAAGTGTCATTTTGACACTTTTAAGGAACCTTTTACATAGTTTTCGTATACAAATGATGACTTAACTACCTTTTAAGAGTATTTTAGGTGGTTTTCATAGTCAAAGTTGGTTTTGTGACATATAGGAACCTTTTAGGAACTTAAAAGTGGTTTTCATACTCGTTTGTTGATGCTAAGTAATTGAATCTTAAAATGTTGTAAATTTGATTTTCTTGTAAGGAATTTGGAGAATCTTGCTAGTGCTAGTGT
This sequence comes from Benincasa hispida, assembly GCF_027475165.1. Lineage (NCBI taxonomy): Eukaryota > Viridiplantae > Streptophyta > Magnoliopsida > Cucurbitales > Cucurbitaceae > Benincasa > Benincasa hispida. The sequence goes on from NC_143482.1 coordinate 33,712,485, forward strand.
TTTCCTCTAGAATATATTACAAGTTGAATTATATGTTTCAACAGTGACCTCTCCATTTTCAAATTCAAATTTTATTTATTGCATTGATAGATAAATTATCTCAAGTATTATTGCAATAGTTAGTGGTGAGTATATGATCTAACAAGATTGAATATTGTTATTATTGTTGACATGAATGTACGGGTTAAATTATATCATGAATGTGTGTTATTCTTTGCACAAACTAAATAGAATTACATGTTTCATTTATTTATTCTCATCCTCTTTTAAAGAGAACTATAAAAAAAGTTGTTATTTGTTGTTCCTTCTTAATATTGTTATCATTGTTAATATTCATGTGTAAGGTTGAACTCTAAATTGAATATTTGTTTGTGAGGAATTTTTTAGTTTATTGTTTTTGTTCCTTATTTAAGGATGCTATTTGTTGTTTAATATGATGTGTTTACTACCATTTTGAAGAATCTTGTAAGTATTATTGTGTTTGCCTCTAGAGTATATTATGAGTTGAAATGGATTTTTTTGTATATTTTTGATTGAGTAGACAAACTTTTCTAAGTATTATTGCAATATATGAAATTAGAAGATTGAATATTATTATAATCGTTGACATGGATGTATTGTGAGTATAAATTATTACATCAATGTTCTGTAAGTAAAACATTTACCCAATTTGATTATGGGTGTTCATACTTGTGGAGGTAAGTTATGACATCAATGTCTTAAGCAAGATCAATGAGTTGGAAAATTTGTTGATATTAGAAAGGTAAAACCTTCTTATGTTGTTGTCGTTGTCAATATTGATGTGTAGAATTGAATTCTAAAATGATTTTTTATTTTCTTACTAGGTTTTGCAAGAATCTGTTGGAAAAAAGGGCAAAACCATAGAGCAGTTGATATGTTTATAAGTTTTTTATACGGTTAGTGGCAAAACTTTGGTTGCAATGTACTCATTTCTGGCTTCTTCTAAAATCATTATCAATGATTATTAGTCTATCTATTTGTAAAATATTATCAACTTTATGATCATATTATATATATATATATATAAGTATTTTATGTTTGTGTTGTTTTTGTGTTTAAATAGGATTAGTTGATTATGGAAATCACGTGTAATGGTAAGATTCAAAGAAATAACAACTTATCAAAAAAATGTATTTTATTGACAATACAAATGTGTTATAATATGAAATTATGTGACATAAAAACGTGTCATGATAAAATATTTGTTGACATAAAACATTGGTCATGGTTCATATAATCTTGACAATAAAAAATGTCATTATTCAAATATTTTTTACAATAAAATGTCACTCTATATCCTTTTTTGACATTTTATTATTATCGTCAATACCCATAACGCTACAATAATAAACCAATTTGAGTCAATTGATGACAGTTTATCATTGTCAATAATTATTCATTGTTGACAATTATTTATTGTCATTAAAAGTTCAATTATAACAATTTTCAAAAACTATCATTGATGCTCATACTTTTACAAGGGATACCATGACATAAAATAACTGTCACGAATTTTAATTATGACAGATTTTATATGTCATAGAATCATAGTTTTATTATAGCGGAGGCGCTAGAGGATGAAAGATGTTTTGTTCTTATTTTTTGAGTTTGATACGAATCAGTAAATTTAATCCCAGTTGGGTTTTGAAATTTTGATGACCAACATAGTTCAACGCTAATGAATTTGAAATTGAACAGTAGAGAAATCGACTCTAAGCGTCGAGTTTGAGTGAAAAATAAGCTCTCGTTCAATAGCATTTATGTTTCCAATTTCTTGTTTTTTTTTTAATTGGGAAAATTCTTATAAATAGAAAAATCTAAAAAATATTTACACTTTATAGCAAAAATATTTATTGTTTCTTGTTTGTTTTTATAATACATATAAAATACAACTATAACAAAATGTGTGTGTGTGTGTGTGTTGCTAAAAATTCAAAAACAAAATCAATTTTTTAAAATGTCCTTTTTTTTTTTTTACAAATTTTCAAATTTTGGTTTCGTTTTTTAAAATGTGTTTAAGAATTAGATAATGAAGTAAGAAAAAAGTTTGATTATTTGGTTGGCTATCAAGATTATGTTTTGTGTTTTTCAGATTTATTGAGTTTAACAAATATTTGTTTGGTAGAGAATCTAAATTCTGTTTTTAAAATCTGTATTCGGATTTTGTGGTCTAAACAGTCAAATTCTAAAAACAACATTTTTATGCTTTTATTGTATTGAGCTTTGAATTTTAAAATTTAAAATGCAGAATTATATAAAATAAATATAGATACATTTAGAAGTATAGTATGCTATATTATAACCTCAATTCAATTTTTAAAAGGAAAATTTTCAAAAATAGAAAAAAATGTCAAACTATTTAAAAAAATAACAAAAAAAAAAAGTGTTGATAGATTTCTATTTGCCTCTATCAAAGAAGATGAAACTTTTTCTATTTTGTGTAAATGGCTTCCCCTATACAAAAAAAATAAAAATAAAAATAAAAATAAATAACATAATACATGTTTATATATAAATTAGTAATGGTTTATTGTCAATTAATATTTAGTGGGTAACTACAACTAGTTTTGGATAATTATAATGGATAGCATTTTTTGGGATAATAACCAAGTGTATAACTACATTTTTAAAAGATTGCAAATATAGGTCTATATGTAATAAATTTTTATCGTTGATAGACTTTTACCAGCGATATAGTCTATTACTGATAGAAACCAATGATAGGGTTTACTACTGATAGACTCCTACCAATAATATGAAGACTAACTAAATTTTGTCATATTTGTAATTTTTTTTTACATTATGTTATATCTGCTAATACTTTGAACCCAATTGTTATATTTGCAATTGTCCCTTTTTAATTTATAAATATAATATCAAACACATTTTAAACAATTGTTTACATTTAAATCCAGTTTTTGAATCTGCTACCAAACACATATTTGACAACAAGAAAGACTAACTCTTTTTTTCACTGAATCCAATATTTTCAAATTTTTGTTTTCAGATTTTTTTACCAAAAAGACTCTTAGTTTTCAAGCTAAACTTTAAAAAATAGTAGAAAATGGTCAATATCAATTTATATCCCTAAACTTTGAAGTTGTATTAATTAAAATCCTGAATTAATAATTATATAAATTTAAACCCTAAACTTTTGTAAATATATCAATTAAATTCCTAGAATTTTTATATTTTAATCAATTTAGACAATTTCATTATAATTACCTTATAAAATCATCCATCATTAATTTTTAAATGAGCATACACTTTTCAAATGAAATTGCATATAAGAATTTAAATCGATTTATTTATAAACGTTTAAAATTTGGTTTAACTACTACTTTGGTCCTCTATACTTTTCGTTTTAGTTCATTTTGGCCCTATATTTTTAAGATATTCATTTTGGTCCTTATACTTTTAACTTTAGTTCATTTTGATCCTTATACTTTCAAAATGTTCATTTCGGTTATTGTACTTTTAAAAAGTAAATATTTATATCCCTTCATTTTCAATTTTCCTTCATTTTTAAGGGATCAAAATTGTCACTCTTTGAAAGTTCAAGGACCAAAATGAATATTTTGAAAGTACATGGACTAAAATGAACATTTTAAAAATATAGGGACCAAATGGGCCTTTAATATTAATATTGTTGTTTTCAAAACTTATTAGAGAAATATTGTTGTTTTGAAACTTATTAGAGAAATACTGTTGTTTGGGGATTTCGAGGCTAGAAGTCGAGGGTTGAGAATTTGATTAATGTAGAGGTTGAACGTTGAGAACTCGACAAATAAAGAAAAACTTGGAAACAATACGTAAATTAGGGTTGTCGAGGGTTGAAGTTTCAACATACATAAGTCGAAACTTCAACCCTCGGCAAGAAAAAGGAAATCTTGCTAATTTTATGATGAGGATCTCGCTCTCGAAGGGAATCTCGCTAATTTTGTATATTAGGTTGTCGAAGGTTGAAGTTCTGGCATACATAAGTCGAAACTTCAACCCTTGACAAGGAAGATAAGTGGGTGAAGCAGATTGTAAGAGAGAGCGAAATTGTAGGAGAGAGCGAGATTGAAAGCGAGATTGTAGGAGAGAGCGAGATTGAAAGCGAGATTGTAGAAGAGAACGAGATTGAGAGAGCGAGATTGTAGGAGAGAGCAAGATTGAAGCGAGATTGTAGAAGAGAGTGAGATTGAGAGAGCGAGATTGTAGGAGAGAGCGAGATTGAGAGAGCGATATTGTGAGCGAGAGTGAGATTGTGAGCGAGAGCGAGGTTGAGTCTGCCACATGGATTAAACAGTCAACCAGTCAGCTGACGTGGTCTACCATATGGAAATCGTCTTCACTTTATTTACTTTCCATAAGTCTGAAAAAATGCATATATATCACCAAGCTGCCTCTGCTCCGATTCCCCTACATGATTCCCTGCATGCATTGACGTTATCCGATTCCCCTGCTCCGATTCCATGCATTCATTGACGCATTCATGCTCCTCTGCTATAACCTTAATGCCTTTTCAACTACCCTAAACCCGTGGGTCGAGTGTTCAACGCTCGACCTACATTCTTTTAAACCACCACTCTCTTCATTTTTCCTTAATCACTCCCTCGATAATTTTTGAAGACGTGCCCTTGATTTTGCTCACTCCTCTCCCCTTGATTTGCTCACTGCCCTTTCATAGCTCACTGCCCCCTCACTGCCTTCGAAAATAAGCCTTCGAAATCATCTTCCTCTGCTCCCATTTCCATTTCCATTTCTCTTCTTGTATTTCGTTTAATACAAATGATTCTCACACAACTATACTGGTTCGTTACTCTACTAAATTTTTATTTTTTAAGAATAATTATAAATTTTATTTTTGTTCTTATATTATTGTTTTTTTTTTATAGATTCTAGTTTTTTTTTTTTAATTTTTTGTAATTGTTGTCAGATAACAAATAACAGGAAAAAAGGGTGAACGTTGTCACTTGAAGGAAAAAAGAGAACTACCGTCGAATCTGTGAGTTGAACTTATGATATTTGAAAAGTTTAGTTTATTCTTATGATATTTTGTTTATTTATATCAACTTTGATGTTTATAGTGTTAAAATGTTTAGTTTATTGTTATGTTTAAGAAGTTGATATTTATAGTTTAATACAAAATTATTGTGATAGTTAACAAGTTTAGTATAGTTTCAAAAGTTTAATATAGTGTGAAAATTTTAGTTTATTCATATGATATTTGATTTCTTTAGTATTAATTTTGATGTTTATAGTGTTAAAATGTTTAGTTTATTGTTATGTTTAAGAAGTTGATATTTATAGTTTAATACAAAATTATTGTAATAGTTAACAAGTTTAGTATAGTTTCAAAAGTTTAATATAGTTTGAAAATTTTAGTTTATTCATATGAAAATTATTGTTGTTATGTTTATTGTGATAAGTTGATATTTTCTAGTATTAACTTTGAAAATATAGTTTAAACTCGTTTGAAAAAGTTTAATTTAATTCAATTTTTTATTTTGTATTAAATTTGAAAAAATAGTTTAAAAAAATTTACCTCATTTTAATTTGAAAAGTTTAATTTGTTGTTATTTTTAAAAATAGTTATTAAAAGTTTAATTTATTGCTATGTTTAAAAATAGTTATAAAAAATTTAATTTATTGTTATGTTTAAAAAGTTTATGTTCATAAAACTTAAACAGTTTATTTTTATAAACTAAAAAAATTAATATTTTTTAATATACTTCTTATAAAAAGTATAATACAAAATTGATGTTTGTCTTTTTTTTTTTTTTTTTTTAAAGAAAATGGCAGGTAAATGCTTGGGATTTTTGTTGTTTACAAATGGTAATATGATTGATGGTATTGATGGAGTTGAGTATGACCAATCATCAAGTGGGAGTTTTACCATAAATGTGAACAGTGGAATTGTATTTAAACAATTTATTCAAATGGTTGGGATGTTACTTAGTGTAGATATGGGAGAAAATCAGATAGAAATAATATATAGACATCCCAATCTAGAACCATCAGGATCAATAAGATATATGACATTCCCTATTTCGAATGCACAAACTATGAACTTGATGTTCTCAATAGCAATGTCAGTGCCAAATGTAGTGCATTTCTATGTAAATGTAAATATGATAGGGGTGGATCCTGATACATCATTTAACCAGTTTGAAGATCCAACTCAATGTATTGATCCTGATCCGGAGTTAGTTGCATCACCATGTGATAATGAAGATATGGCGGCTAACAACCTGTACAGAGACTTTAGAACAGAAACGGATGACGAATTTGAAGAGTTGGATTTCGATGGTCGTGAACATGAGATGCTTTCAGATACATTCAATGATTTGGATATGAATGTATTGGATAGCAATCGAGAACATGACCTAATTGTAGCTCCTGTGGATGTTGACAATATGCAATTGTATAAAGAAATGATTTGTCAAGACAAGGAAATGCTACAACACGCGGTCAAATGTTTTGCAATAAAGTGTCACGCATCATACGAGGTTGTTGAATCTACACCGATGATTTGGACAATTCGGTGTAAGAAGTGGGAGGAAGGTTGCAAGTGGAGACTTCATGCAATAAAGAAAAAATCGCATGGCTTGTTCGAGATCACTAAGTATGATGAGCAACATATATGTTTTTATTCATAACTAATTCAAAGTCATGTGCAATTGGATTCATCAATGATTACACTGGAGTTCTATGACACCGTAAGAGAAAAACCATCTATCAGTGTGGCACAACTACAGTCCGACATCAAATCAAAGTTTGGATATCATGTTCCTTACCATAGAGTATGGGAAGGAAAAAGTAAAGCGTTGGCTAAAGTGTTCGGTGATTGGGATGAGTCTTACAAATTGTTGCCCAGGTGGTTATATATGGTTAAGTAAACCAATCCTGAAACACGAGTAGAGTGGAAAGTTAAAGAAACGCTTACTGAAGGCCATGTTATCCTAACTTCTGTATTTTGGGCATTTAGTCCTTGTATAGAAGCTTTTAATAAATGTTGGCCGTTCATTTAGATAAATGGTATACACTTGTACGGCAAATATAGAGGAAAACTGTTGATTGCTACATCAGTTGACTCGAACGGCCATCTACTTCCATTTGTGTTTGCCGTTGTTGATGAAGAGTCCACAGACTCATGGGGATGGTTCCTGAAACACCTAAGAGAAATTGCAACACACGAAGAGGTGTGTTTAATTTCAGATCGACATGCTGGTATAATTGCAGCAGTGAACAACCCAGCAAATGGTTAGCAGGACCGAAATGTTACTATCGTTTCTACTTACGATATATCGTCAACAACTTCAATAAAAAGTATAAATTTAATTCATTGAAAAATTATGTTTATCGTACCGGGTGTCAGTTTCAAATTCAAAAGTTCAACAAAGCAATTGAAGAGATCAAAGGAATAAATCGGAGCTGTCTGAGTTTTTTTGGCAACATTAGTTTAGAGCAATGGACTCAAGCACATGATGGAGGATTCAGATATGGGTGGATGATGACAAATCTATCAGAGTGCATAAATGGAGTCCTTAAAGGAGCTCAAATATACGTATAAATGCTCTTTCTCAGATAACATTCTTCAAATGCGTGAACTATTTCGAGAAAAGAAAAGAAGAAATAAGGGATGCATTGGAGCGTCAAGATAAATACACCCGGTAATATTATTTTATATATATATATATATATATATATATATATATTATTAATAATTTATTTCAAACATATTTTATAATACTAAGTGGAGTAAAAATCCAAGTATGCACACGACAAAATAAATAAATGGGTTGCACAATCTAGTAAACATGAAGTACAATCATACGATCGGTATGAAGGTATGTTTCATGTGAAGACCGGACGTCATAGTCTCAATACCAAAGGAGGAAACGTTCAAATATTGAGGCTAAACAAGTCCGAGTGGTACTGTTCATGTAACAAGTGGCAAGTATTCGGCATTCCATGCTCGCATTTTATGGCCGTTTGCTCACATTTTAACATGAACTACGAAGATTTTATTGAGGACTACTACAAATTTTCAACGTATGTTGAATGTTACTCTCCTCAATTTTAACCTGTACTGCATGAAGATTACTGGATCACGCACCCTAATATGCCCGTCTTACATCCTGATCCATTGTTCTTGAGAAAATCTGGTAGACCGAAAAGCTCACGTTATCACAACGAGATGGATTGGATAGAACCAGCCACTCGATAACGATGTGGATTTTGTAACTAGTTAGGACATAATTGAAGGAAGTGTCCTTCGTTACTAAGATGAGCTCCAGATAGTTAGGGATAGAAAAATAAATAATTTTATTATTATATATTCATTTTAGTGTATATTCAATTTTTTTATTATAATTTATTGTATATTCAATTTTTTTTATAATAATCTATTGTATATTCAATTTTTTTTTTATTGTAATCAATAAAGTTTTACATTATTCTTTACCCTCACACTTTTCTCTACTATTCAATTATAGTCAATTTTAATATATATATATTTTTTTCAGATCATGGCTTTAAACCCAGGACCTGTTGATCCCGATGTTTTATATGACCAGTCCATTCATCAATCATATGTTGTATGGCGAGATCGTACTATTAGAGAAATATCTTGCAGACGTCAAGAGGCAGTTCTCCAGCGCACTATCTCACTCCACCCTCGAATACTACCGCTACTGCGCACATCTGGATTCTATGGGGTTGTTAGATTAGGATTTATTCAGTTGGACTAGCATTTGATCACAACCTTGGTCGAGGATGGAGGCCCGAGACGCATACATTCCATATGTCTGTTGGAGAGTGCACTATCACTCTACAAGACATAGAAGTGTTGTTGGGGTTACCTGTTGACGGTGAGCCGGTCACGGAGTGATGTACGATGACTGGTTAGAAGTTTGTCAATTGTACCTTGGTGCGACCCCACTTGCCGACAAGATTAAAAGATTGAGGTTAAGTTTAATATGGTTAGGAACACAATTTCATGAGCTCACAGATGATGTAGACGAGGAAACCGTTATAAGATATGCGTGAGCTATATACTACAAATGATGGGTGGAAGTCTGTTTTCAGATAAATCAAGTCATTTTGTTCACTTGATGTTCCTGCCACTGTTAGCTAACCTCCATGATGCGGGACGGTATTCGTGGGGTGGAGCATACTTGGCATGGCTGTATAGACAACTATGCAAAGCAACAAGACCTGAGATTCGAGAGATAGCTAGGCATCTCATACTTTTGCAACTATGGGCTTGGGAGCGATTTCCAACAATGGCTCCACAGCTACATCATGTTAATGACGCTCAATTAGTTGGACGACCCTACGGTTCTCGGTATGTTGTTTTAATTCAATTTAATTTTCATATCACTGATCTAGTTAATTTAAGTTCTAAATTATCAATTTAAAAATTTAGGTGGAGAGACAAATTTTGTGTGACCAGGACAGCCAACCAGTATAGATACATGTTTAATCTGCTTCAACCTGAACAGGTACATTACACTAAACCTAATTGATTATTTTATTCACATTTTTATTGTATTTGTCTTTAATATTCTCTAATATAATATTTTGTGTTTTAGGTTATTTGGGAGCCGTACAAAATTATTATGCATACTTTGTTTAATTTTTGTACAAATGATCAAAACATATGGTGGATGATGAGTCTTCTCTTATGTTTTCACATTGGTGAGTGGCATCTTCCTGACAGGGTGATGAGATAATTCGGTTTTCAGCAGGATGTCTCATCGCCTTGTAATACTGAACCTGTACTGCATGATATTGACTTAAGGACTGGAGATTGGTCCGAAAAAATTGCACATTTTGTAGTGCGATGGCACTATCGTGCAAGGTTTATTGCAGTGGGGATTTCTCTTGAACAGTTTGACACAGATGTCACTCCAGAATATATTCATTGGTATATAATATCACAAGGCGCTACGTCACTCGTTCAGGAGCAGCTGTGGGTCGTCTGGTAAATGAATGAATATTATCTAATTATTTTTAATTTAAATTTATTTTAAATATTGTCTAATTGTTTTATAATTCACAGAGATCGAACAACAGTAGACTCCATGAGGTTGTGAATGATTCGAACCAGGTTCCTGTTCGGGAAGAGGATGAGTTTGATGAGGTTGCACATAATGTGGAAGAGTTTCCCCCTATGATGCAGACGCAGAATCAAACTGATTATGTTAGTCCGATGATGATGATATCAGCATTTGGTTCAGGACATTATGACTCAGAGGCTGGTACACGTGCATGGACATGGTCGGGGTCGTGGAGAGCATAATGAATATTTATATTATGAAGCGCCTGCAGAGGTACCAGAGCAACATCAAGAAGAACCCGAGCAACCTCAAGTTCGAAGTCGACGATGACAACCAGCTCGAAATTGACGACGTCCACCTTGTGGGACACATTGATTTTTGTAATTATTTTTATATAAATGAGATATTTAATTTACATTTTTTTTTTTTTATGAGTTATTATTTTTTTTTAATTTATTCTTTTTAGAGTTTAAATAAAATAATAAAATATTTTTAGAAATTGTTTTTATAAAATGGAAAATTAAAAAAAAAAAAAAAGAAAGGAAGAAAGAAAGAAAAAGTTGGAATGCGTAATAATTAAAAAAGAAAAAAAAGGAAAATTTGTACGGTATTCTCGCTCTCGCTCTCGCTCTCTCAAACTCTCGCTCTCTCAAAATTTCGCCCTCTCTCATAATCTCGCTCTCGAATTTGATTGGGAAGTTCAGCGGCAAAAAGAAGGAGATTCATTAGCTCGTTATATAGTCAGACTTGCTGAGATGACAGAATCTGTAAAAATTATTCAACAAGCTTTGGAAGGAATTCCAGGGGGACCTATGAAAATTTAGAAATATGATCTTTTGATAGAGGAAGGTCTCCGGAATGATAATTAAACAGACTCAATAATAATGTTAGGAAGGGCAAGATCAAGGGTTCAAAGTTCGATGTACAAATGAAAGGAAGGTTGAGGGTTCAAAATTCGACCTATCTAGGTCGAATTTTCAACCCTCGACTTATTTTTTTTTAAAAAAAAACAACAATATTTTTACAAATAGTTTGAAAACAACAATATTTTTCTAAATAGTTTCTAAAATGACAATATTCTTTTAATTTTTCCAGGACCAAATTAGTATTTAAACCTTAAAAATTTAATTAATTCAATTATAAGTAAAACAAAAAATTACCAAAAAAATGTTGGAGATAATGTAAATGGATACTCTTAAATATTAGGTTTAAATCTTATTTTGGTCTCTGAATTTTGAATAATATTCTATTTTGGTTCCTAAACTTTAAAAAATGTTTATTTTAGTCTTCAATATTGTTTTATTTTAGTCATGGACTTTTAAAATGTTTGTTTTAGTCTCTTAAACTTTAAAAAAGTGCTTATTTTGGTCCATTATATTAAGATTTTTGTTAACTTTTTACAAAATGGTGAGGATTACTTGTATTTTTGAATGACTAGGCCACCAATAAGTTAGTTACGCTAAAAATCTAAGGTTTCAATTTTGAAGATGGCAAAATGGGAGAATGTAAAAGACATTTTTAGTTCAAATTTTTTTATCCATCTTACTCAAATACATATTTTTTATGAAGAGTTGATATAATTTTTATAATATAGATTAAAGTAAGTACTTTTTAAAGATTTAAAAATTATAATCGAACGTTTTCTTTTAAATTTAAAACAAAAACAAAACAAGATTTAAAGTATATGAACTAAAATACAATTTAAACCAAACTATTCTTGCGAACAGCTCACTCACAAGTATAACTTCTACACCGCTACTAAAAGTAGTTGAAGAAGATAAGACAACTAGAATCTTTCCCACTTTAGTTAATCCTATCCTCCTCTCCGATGAATCTCATCTCTACCAACGCACCTGCCGCGACGAAAGGAGCTGCTCCCGCAAGCAGATTTACTCTGCTGTTTCAACTTCCGTAATGAGATGCCAATGGCCTCCATACTCTGCCTACCCACCCATCACGGCGGTCTAAAGAATAAGCTAGACGACTATCTCTGCCGCACCCCCATCACTCCAAGGCAAGTACACTACAAATGGCAACTATATCTTCTTCCTCACTCTTCAAAACCTTATCATTTAACACCCATTTCTCTTCTTGACTCTTCTACTATCACAGCTCTCATCTGGGTCGTTTAAGTTCATCGAGTTTGTCAACTGATGCTCGCAAATTTGCCTGCAGGAGTCGTAGAAGGCAATTGGGATTGTGCAGAAAAGTTCATTTTAGAGGTTTGTTATCGAAATGTAAAGCGACAGAGTTTGATTCGAGGCCCCAAGAGACTGGAGAAGAGGATGTTGCCATGGGGACTCTGATTTGGAGGGCAATTAAGTTACCAATTTACTCTGTTGCTTTGGTTCCTTTAATGGTAAGTATCCATTACATTGTAAGGCAACTAGCTGTGTGATCGTTTTATTGGTTCCTTTTGAGAAATATAGTGTTTCACTTCACATAAGTTATTAGAAACTTGATTGCTCTTGAGCTTGCTTTTTGTGCCTTATGGTGAAAAAGGAGTGTAGAGCCTTTGTTAAATTATCATTTTTTCAGTCCCTATGGTTTGTGGTCATTTATTGTTACGTTACCGTTACCGCTTAGGGTCAAATGGTAACAGTAATAATAAATGTGATAAATTCATAATTTTAAGTAAACGTGATCAAAAGCAATCCAATTACATTTGTGATTCAGGGACATTACGTTTGATTTATCATTGAAGTCTCATTACAGTTAATACCAAATTTCATTACGGATTGGTAAACATGGCCTTAGTTTCCATGGTTTTGAAAGTTCCTATTCAGTACCTTGATTTGGTTAAATTTATTGATTGGTTACCAGCTCTGTTTTGTAGTGGTAAATAGACGATAAGTTGGCGTGATAAAGAGATATGGCATGTTATGTAAGAAAATTGTTATGATCTAGTAACAACAAGAAGATTTTGGAAGGTGTAACTAAACCATAAGCACTAAATTGAATCTTTAAAACCATGGGGAGGGAGGGACTAAAATGGTAATTTAATAAAAAAGAATCTGGTTTTTGTTTGAACAATGTTTTTTTGTATTTCCTTTTTGTGGTTCTGTTTGTTTACAAGATAATTCTTATATTAGTGCACTGTTATTTTACTTTCTCTTACCAATTAGTTGAGCTTTGATCATGTGTTGTTCAATTTCTGAGGTATTAAATCAGCCATCTCTTAGAAATGTAAACTAACTGCACAAAGATGCTTATTCTGGTTGAATGTGGATCCTATATACTCATACTTTATCTTTCATTACAAACAGGTAGGCAGTGCAGCTGCTTATTTTCAGTCTGGGAACTTTTCCACTCGGCTTTTTGTTGTAATCCTGGCTTCCTCTGTTCTTATCATCAGTTGGCTTAATTTAAGGTGAAGCAGTATTTCTCATACAGATGATATCTGTCGTGTTCACACTCAACCTAGAACTTTGACAGCTTAATGGTTGCATGTACAATAGTTCCTTGGTTAACTCTACTGGGAAACAATATAAATTGTGTTCCTGGAAGTGTTAACTTTGATAACCTTTCCTATAGCCTTATTGCTTGGTATAGAAATTCAAATTTTGGAGGGGAAAAAAAACTTCTTTCGAGTTTCCATTTATGTATCTGTTGTGCAGCCTTATTGTAGTGGATCTAAGAACATTTAGGTTGTTTGATGTCAATCCTTAGATCTCAAGATGCTAAAACTCTGCTAGCAAGTCGGGACGACCCAAGGAAATAAGTTAAATGTATTTACTTTGTGGTTGATTATCATGAGATTAGCTGACAAGGAAACCAGTTTCTTTTATGAGATATAAATTGCTCCACAAGAAAGTTCGCTAGGACTTCTTTGAATCTTCACAATATGTAAGCCTAAAACAAGGTTGCGAAGGAAAATAATAGCACTTGGCTAGCAATGCTTAAAGAAGCAAACCTTTATATATCACTTGATGTGTTTACAAGAAGGAATTTCAAGGCTATATGTAGCCATCCTATCAAGGCATATGACAAGTCTCAACCAAATGAAAATACTCATAAATTACAAAAAGGAAAAGACGTGGAAATGAAAAGACATAACTTACATGAAATGAAAAGACTAGGAAAATGGAAAGCAATAATTGTCCATGATACACAATTTAGGGTGTGTTTGGTATGTGATAAAAGTAGAGAGTTGAGTTAAGTTGAGTTGGTAATTATTATCTGGAGAATTAAATTATTTGGGAAGTTAAATTGTTTGTGTTTGTTTGTAAAGTTGAGTTGAGTTGGTAATTATTGTCTGTGTTTGTTGGGCAGAGTTTAGTTGAGTTGGAGGATCTGATGCAGTTTTTTTGTGAATGAGATTAGTTCTATTTTTTCTGTTTGTTTTTTTATTTCATTATTTTATTTTTTAGTTTTATGCTTTGCTATTGTTGATTAATTTTCAAATATACACGTATTTTCTCAAATCATTTATGACATAAACTGGACAATTTCAATTTTTTTCTCAATTTGTAGAATATAATATATTCTTTTTCATATATTCTTTTCAAAAACTATAATAATTCTAATTCTCTTCAATCGGTAAAACATATCAACAAAATATATTTCATATTGCTGCTCAATTAATTGGTATATTGTATATTGTATGTATATATATTGAATGTATGTATATATATTGAAGGTAATTATCCCAATTACTAATTGGTATATTGTATGTATATATATTGAATCTTGCTAACTTAACTTTATTATTTCACATATCATACAGTTTATTTTTATATAATATGGATGGTATATTTGGGGATCCAAATGGCAGAGATGAGAGAAGAGAGAAAGAAATGAAAATAGAATCCAAAGGTTTGACGATAAAAAAAAAAAAAAAAAATCTGGATCTAAACGGCAAAGATGAGGGAAGAGAGAAAGAAATGAAAATATATTGATTTTTAGGGTTAGTTTTGAGGAGGTAAAAAAGAGGAGTTTTGATTGGGTAAAAAAGGGAGTTTTAATAACCCATAGGTTTTCTTTATGACTTAACAAACATGGGTAATAAATACCCACCCAACCCAATAACTCATACCCATTTATCAAACACCTCCTTAAAGGTTTGGACCCATTTTGACTCTTTTTCTTAATAAGACTTAATGTGTTTGCTTGAATTTGAAAGAGGAGACTTGACTCCACTTTATGTTGGTCTTTCTTGAATTGAGTTGAATGAATCTTTGAGAGCAGTGATTGTAAATTTATCTTGAGATTTACTAGCATAAAACTTGTAGTGAAAAGATCCAACATCTCCCTTTTAAGTTCGAGCTCAATGTCTCACCCATGCTTGAACTGAACATGAAGCAACAGAACTTGCTGAATTTTCTTTGATCTTGTGATTGGACCTTGAGGCATGACAATGAAAGTTCCTCGATTTATGTCAGTATTCATCATGCTCAAAAGTCACAATATAACATGTCTGATTGGAAGTTTTAGTAACTTTCAGTAAAGGTCGTGAGTGCATGTTTGAACTGCAAACCATCTGCAGAGGCAGAGCCAAGAACAAAGGGAGGGACAAATCCTCTAATTTGCCCTATCAAAAAAAATAATTACTAGAAAAAAAAGGTTAGGATTTTAAAACTCACACTCTAATTTGCCCTCTTTATTATTTAGAATTGAAAGATTGCATATAAAAACTGTTGGATTGTAAAGTTTTGCTCCCTAATTTCCCAGCTTTGCCCTGCTTCCAGAGCTCTATACCATTTTGAGGAAAGTATTTTTAGTCGTAGAACATGCCTATCGTCACATGAATGATTTGTTCTCAACATCACGATTCATGGAAGGCTTTGCTTTCTCATTTCTTTGTATCATAAAGTTTTGGACAAAGCAAGGAACTATGAAGCTCTTTCCCCATTTCAAACTAATAAATTAAATGATCCATTTGCAGCAATGATGCTTATGACTTCAGTACAGGAGCTGATAAGAACAAAAAGGAGTCAGTTGTAAAACTTGTTGGCAGGTAAAGTTCACACCACTCTCTCTTCTAAGGCCCCTTCGAATTTCATAATCTTGTTTCATTTTCTTCTATTGTACAGAATTTGTTGACTTCTTGTTTGTGTTAAATTTATGGTGCAATAAGCCCCACAGGAACACTTGTTGCTGCCTACACTTTTCTTGCTCTTGGCTTCCTGGGGTTGACATGGGCATCTTTGGAGGCCGGGAACCTGCGTTCAATATTATTTCTAGCCTTTTCAATTGTTTGTGGCTACATATATCAGGTAACATCTGAATTTAACCCTCTGCACAAGACTTTATTACAATGGCATCATATTTGTATTGTATAAGGTCCTCTAGCTCCCATTGCCTTGTAAACCAAAATTTTGTTTCCTTTTCACCTGCTGTTTTACGATACGCTACCTGTTGAAACTGAAACCTAAGTTGTACACTCTACTACCTAAAGGCAATAAATAGATTGTTTTGAATTTTGAGTTATTTTTATGTGCAAATTTCAGGTACAAATGGAAACTAGATCCAAACTAAGACATGATAAAAGACAAGTAAATTGTCGACTAAACCTAAATGTAGGAGCACCTATATCTTCCAAAATACTGAAAGTGAGGAGATTTTATAAGAAACTAAACTTCTATTAAGAAGAACGAAGAGCAAAGGCTGAGAAGGGTGAAGGAAAACAAAGTTACAAACAAGCACCCTGGTGCGGGTGATCAATAGTAGTGAAATGTTTACAACAAAGAAAAGGGTTTATTTGAAATATACAAAATATGAAAACCATTTTAGCTGAAAAGGTTTAACTAAAAGTTTGGTTTTGTTAGATAGTAAAAATGGGGAGCTCAATATTTCTGGACGGCTTCCACAATCCAAAAAATGCTATATTTTTATGTGTGTACTTGATGGCATAGAGAACTTGGAACTATTTTAAGATAGAGAATAGTCTAAATCTTGTCAAGGCTTAGCATTCAAAGCCCAGTTTTGATATCAACCACTATGTGGTTTTTAAAGTCAGAGGAAGAATTGAGGAGAGAATCAAAAGGTCTTTTTCATATTCGATCATGAAGGAAAAATCTAGTACAGTTAACTAGAATTAAATGAGCATAACGTCTATGTTACAATAATGTGAGACCAGATTTAGGAGAATAACAACCAATTCATATTTTCAATCTACTGAGAATTGTCTCTGTTGCAGTGTCCACCGTTCCGGTTAAGCTACCAAGGATTGGGGGAGCCCTTGTGCTTTGCCGCCTTTGGCCCATTTGCTACAACAGCGTTTTACTTATTACAGAGTAACGCCAGGTTATTTCAATTGTTTGGTTAGGATTTGTAGTTGTTTTGTCTAGTTTTGCATATTGACTGTCTGGTCCACAGGGAGATGAGATATCTTCCCATATCCAATACAATTCTTTCTGCTTCTATCCTCGTGGGAATGACAACAACTCTAATTCTCTTCTGCAGCCATTTTCATCAGGTACTTGTCCCCTCAAGAGAAAGAAAAAAGAAAAGAAAAAAAATGAAAAAAAACCAAATATGCATATTCTTAATTCTTCTGTTGGTTTATTTTAGAGGTCATTTAACCGACACCGACATTATTGTGCATAGGTTGAGGGAGACGGAGCTGTAGGAAAAATGTCTCCTTTGGTAATGTATTCACGCAGCTTCAGTTTTTCAAAAATATTAGGTGGTTACACTTTAGTTTTACATGTGCCTGTGTTAATATCATGCAGGTAAGGCTTGGCACAGAAAGAGGTTCCAAGGTGGTGAAGGTTGCAGTAATTATGCTCTATGTGCTTCTGTTTGCTTTAGGTTTAAGCAAGAGTCTTCCATTTACTTGCATTGTAAGTCCATTCTTAAAACAAAAGGCTTCTTTTCTAAACTGTAAAGTTTACTAATCTTTCATTTTTTTTTGTTTTTTTGCTGTTGTTTCATTGTAGTTCTTTTGTGGTCTTACTATTCCAGTGGGCAAGCTGGTAGTTAGCTTTGTTGAAGAAAACCACAAGGTGATTCGCTAACAATTTAGGCCCTGTTTGATAACGATTTTGTTTTTAGTGTTTTGTTTTTGAAATGTATGCTTGTTTCCTCCCAATTTCTCTTTCACCTATCTTAAAAAAACACTTGATTACTAGTCAAATTCTACAAAATCAAGCTTTTTGTTTTCGAAACTTGGTTTTTGAAAACACAAGTAGTTAAGTTTTGAAAACACAAGTAGAAGGTGAGTAACAAAACATAGAAACTTATAAGTTAGTTTTTAGAAACAAAAAACCAAATAATTATCAAACATGATGTTACTTTTCAGATCTTACAGTCAACAACTAAATGGTTAAGTCAATAGGTATTCTTGCTACTAAACCAAAGAAAACTTCTCTTTTTTTCTTAATAGTGTAGTGGTACAGTGTGTTACCAAATGGAAGTGCTAACAACATCATGAAGATGGTTATATAAAAATGTGAAATTAGTAGAAATACACTGTCATTTTTTATTGTTATATTGAACTAAATTACTGATTTTTCCCCCCTTCAAATTTACAGGATAAACAGAAAATTTTCATGGCCAAGTATTTCTGCGTGAGGTTACATGCCATATTTGGAGTTGCATTGGCTGCTGGATTGGTTGTAGCTAGATTGATCTCTATTACTTCGTTTTAAGCTTGCGTTCAGTCGTAACTAACAATGTCTTGAGCTACTTTCGAGATCGTCACAGTGTCTTCTTATTTGCACGGCATATCACATTCCGAGGGACGCCCCAGAACAGCTCGTGTTAGTGATCTTATTGCTGCTTGTCGAATCTGATCCATTGAAGGTTGAGCTTTTGATGAAAGAATGATGCGAATATACGATCAAGAACTGCTCGTGCTAGAGCACAGGGGCACATTTCTTGGCTTGCAAAGCTCTTCAGAAGGGGGTCTATTTAGAGTAAGCTGAGAGCTTTTCTGATTTTATATATATAACATGTAGTTTTTACTTGTAAGCAACAATAATTAAAAGAAAAGTTAGCTTTATTCAATATTGTGAAATCACCGGTTAAAATAATGTTGGGAAACATCTCACACGCTACTCTACCATAGAAATAATAGAAAATACTTTGAGAAATTAACGTGAAAAATTCCAAAATTGGAGAAAATTACGACCCCACCAGAAAAGAAGTACACTATGTGAAAATTTGACAATATTCTAATTTCAAGAGAACTCTTTGCCAACTGTCAGGTCTTCCCTTCGAGGCTTTGTGAAGCCTAGATTGTATCATATTGGTCGTTCTATCAAATTCACTACCTCAAACTTTACTAGGTTTGTAAATTTGACACATTTGCTTCACTTTATGGCATAAGTCTTCGTAATTTTGTTTTTTATTTCACTCAAAAGGTCTTGTATCAAGGAAGATAATTGTCCTCACTTATACATTCTTGATCTTCTCTTTATTTAGTCAACACAAGACTTTAGTCGCATTTCCAACAAATATAATGTTCACCACCCTATAAGGATGAGGTCTTGGATCATTCGATTACTTATTATCGATTTTTTTTCATTTTTAGCTTCATTCAACTCGTATATTTCTTTCAATCCAAATAATCGAATTTTATTTCTTTGTGAAAGTTGTGTTATTATTTGTTTTATAAATAAAAGTCTTATAATTTGAAAACACTTCTTTTCCATTTTTTTCCATTTTTCCCATTTTTTTTCGAGTTCTTTTTATTAAAATGGGTTCAAAAAATGAAAGTTAAAGTTATTTAACTCAATGTTTTTGTATTCTTTGTTATTTATATTTCACTCTTGACATGTTGTATTCATGGTTGATCTTTTAATGTAGAATTCTCATATTTCATCTATTTCGAGCAATTTTTATAGGATTCGAGTATGTGGATGCACTTAGCATGTTGTAATGTGATAGTGTATTAACAATTTGTTTCTTATTTTTACTAGTGTCATTTTTCTTGTTGAATTGCATGATTAATCTGGTTGATTTGAATTAACCACTTCAAGTAGCCTGCTAGTTGAACTCTAGTATGGTAAGACTTACCAATATATGGTTCTCACAATAAAATATAAGACTTTAGACCCTAGAAATAGAGTGTCTTGAGGGTTACATGAAAAATATGCTAATTAAAATTTGTAACAATTTAGTCTCTATTATAAAAAATCTTTTCAAAATTAAGTGTTAATTTTTATTATATAATAGACTTAATTATTATCGTTTATAAAAAAAAAATTGATTCTCAATTAGTTTATCGATATGTAAGAAGTTTCATTAAATCTTAATAATATTTTTCAAAATAAGGATTAAATCTTTACAAAATTGTAAAGTACAAGGATTGTTACTTATTGAAGTTCAAGGACAAATGTTACAAATTTGAAAGTATAGGAACTAGATTATTATTAAAAGTTTGAAGACTAAATTGTTACTTTCACACCTAAAATGTTTTTAACCATAAAAATACTTTCACCGGCTATTTATATATATATATATATATATATTTTTATAAGTATATGATCAACTGAGTTCGGTCTTTAGAATTAGTCGTTAGAGGCAATCGACAAAATTGATGGTCAAAAATGGTGGCAACCAGAGTTGGCTTCCGAGGTGGTTGTTGAAGTTGATTGTGGTAGTTGGTCCTTGAAGGTTGTCATTGGAGTTGGATGTTGAAGGGTGAAGTCATTGGAAACATTGAAGGGAGTGAAAGTTCAGCTGAGTTGGTAATTTTTACCAACTCAACAACTACGTTGGTAGGCAAAACAAATTATCAACTCAAGTTGGTTAGCCAAACACCCCTAATAATCTATTTGACAATTTTAAAGTTGATGGGTCCATTAGGCACAAAATTGAAAGTTTTTTTTAGGGATTTAACAAACACAAGCCTAGTATATTAACATGTTTTCTCCCGAGGGGTGCGGTTGACTTAGGAGGGCCGCCACTTTCAGCCTATGCACACCGTTTGTCTTCGTCGTGGGTAGGCGTCATTCGTTCAGGTTTCACCAGTTCACCGTTTTTAGCTGAGGCATTTTCTGTTCGTGCTAGGAGGCTCATCCAATCAATGTCATCTCAGTGCTAGGGGTTTTGCCGCTGATCCTTCGTCGTACAGTTTCGCTTGTTACGTTTGGCCGCCTCCTAGACGGTCGGTTCGTTAGTAGCCGCACGCCGAGGTTTGCAGTAGACGATGAGTTCTGGTATTTTAGCAGCAGCAACAGAAGGTTTTCTTTTGGATCTGAGAATTCTTTTGGAGGCGTCTTAATCACGGTATTGTGGTATAGGTTTAACCGCAGTGAGAGCTAGTGACGATGGTGCGTAAGCAGTCGCCCGAAGAAGAATGGAGGTCGAGTTGCTCGGTAACCCTTTTGTCTGCTTACACCAGAGATCGAATCGGGATTGGGTGCTCGTTCTTCGGAGGTGAAGGATTTTGGGATGTCTGACAGTTGTTCTGAGGAGGGCGAAGAATCTGGTACGAGGAGTGTTGCCAGAGTTAGGCTGGGGAGGTTGATGCGGTGGTACTCGAAGGGTTGAAGAAGCCCCTGCCGTCTAACCTAGTTTCGGAAGATGAACCGGGTGGGCTGGGTTTTAGGTTAGTTGGTGGGCAAGGGAGTTTAGGCTCAAGTGGAGTTAGGGCCCAGGTTGTGAGGGGTGTGTCTAAGAGCCTTGAGGGCATTGGGGGGCCCGAAAGAAAATCGGGTTGTGAGGGGTGTTGGGTTGGGCCTTGAGGGAGCGGGGGTGAGCGGGCCTGTTGGGAGTGGGCTGAGGCTGAGTGAAGGGAGTGGGCTGATGCCGGGGGAGCTGGAGAAAGGGTCGAAAGGCGTAAGGGCTTTGGTGGGTGGGTCGCGTGATGATGGGCTGAAGTTGGGAGGCTCGGGGGGGCAGAAGTTAGGTTGTGAGGAGGTTTCACGGGCTGGGCTTATTGGAAGCGAGGGACGTTTGGTGGACACGCTAGATTTTTGTGAGCGGGAGGAGCCGGTTCTCAAAACCGGTTCAGGTAGAGGGTTTGGTCCAAAGTCGGAACGGTTGGAGGAGCGGTGTGGTTCTGGTTCCAGCGTGAAAGGGAAAAATTTGTGGGCGGCTCTTTTTGGGTCCAATTTGAGGGAAAATTTAGAGTTTATTCCCCCTTAGTTGAAAATGATAAAGTTATTGTCGAACCGTTTGAGGAGATTATTGATGCGGGTGTTTTTTTGTGGGAGAAATCTTTGGTCAGTCAATTTGTAGATGCCAAACTCCCGTATTCTGTTATTTGTCAACTTATTTAGAAAATTTGGGGATGCGTGGAGATGCCAACTATTACCTTGTTGGAGAATGATTTGATTATCTTTAAATTTTAGAAGATAGAGTCACGGGATTGGGTGCTGGAGAATGGTTTGTGGCACTTGGGTGGCAAACCCATCTTATTATGACAGTGGTCACCAGGTATTGTTCTTGAAACCTTTTTTTTTTATTCTGTTCCTATCTGGAATAAACTGAAGTGTGTTCCCCTGAAGTTGTGGACAGATAGGGGTTTCGCAGTGTTAGCTAGTGTTGTGGGTAAGCCTGTCTCTTTTGATGTTGCAACAAGACAGCGGCGACGGTTATCGTATGCGAAGGTTTGTGTTCAGGTGGATGGTGATTCGTTATTGCACCCTTCAGTCACTGATAGAATGTGGGGTCAAGAGTTTATTATTCCAGTAGTGTATGAGTGGAAACCTCGTAGGTGTGCTTGCTGTGGTTCTTTTGGGCATACTGGGGTTGTGTGTGAGAAATAAGGTGTGGCAAAAGGTCAGAAGTTGTGTATTTTGGTGGTTAATGAGGGATGTTTGGGGGAGAATGGGGGACTTGAGAGTGTGAGAAAGGGGTAGGATTTGGGTATTGGTGGGAGAAGAGTTAGCCTAGTGGTTGGGAATAGGGGTGCGGGGAGTGATAACGAGTTTACTATGGTTAGTCGTCGTCGGCGTATATAGGAGGTGTAGGGCACAAGGGTGGCAGTGGGTCACCGGGTTCGGCGCCCTTGAGGAGTAGAGTAGTTTATGGGTCCCTTGGAAATACGGGGTTTGGAAAGCGTGTTGATGAACGTAATCAGTTTGATGTTTTGTGTGATGAGAGAGAAGACTCGTTGGCACTGGCATTGATGCAGGCAGGTCCTGATCCATTGTCTGTTATGTATGGGATGCTCAGGAGTTCGGGAAAAAGCCTAGTGGGAGGTGGTAGGTGTGATTTCTTGCAAGGTTCATGATTTGGTGTTCCTGGAATGTTAGGGGGTTGAATGACCCTTTCAAGTGTAGGGTGGTGGCAAATTTTCTGGCTTCCTTCTCTGTTACTTTCTGCTGTTTGCTTGAGACGAGGGTTTGTCGCGAGAATTTTGGTATGGTGGTGGGTAGGTTTGGTGATGCTTGGAGTTGTGTGTATAGCTACAGTGTGAGGGGAGTTGGGAGGATCTGGGTGATGTGGCGGAAAAGTGTCTGTGATTTTTTTATAGATGTCAGTGGGGATCAGTTCATTTATGGAACTTGTGGTCTCAGTTGATTGATGTGTGTGTCTCGTGCCAGCTTCCTAAAGTTGTTTTGGGGGATTTTAATGCTATTCGTAGTAGTTTAGAGGATTTTGGTGGTTGTCCTAGCTTGAAGGAGATGGAGAAGTTTGATGGGACGTTGTTAGAGGCGAATTTGGTAGAGTTGGGTTTGACAGGTACTGGTTTACTTGGACTAGTAAACTTTAGGAGAATGGTATCTTGCGCCGGTTGGATCACTGCTTGTCTAATGAGGCGTGGAAGGTAGCATTTCCATATTCAGAGGTTAGGGTTGGTCAGTGGGGGATTTCTGATCATAGCCCTCTTCTAGTTTCTACAAAGGAGATGAGGAGTAGGCCACATCCTACGTTTCACTATTTTTCTCATTAGGCGGAGGCTAATGGTTTTATTGATACTATCAGGTCAGTGTGGAGAAGGTCTGAGGATGTGTCTCCTACGATTAGCTTTATGCGAAATTTAAAGGCAGTGAAGCGGGTTTTACATGCTTCGTTTGATAGGCGTATCTCTGTGTTATCTGATGAGGTGCGGGTGGCTAGGCAGATTTGGTTTTTACAGACGATTTGATGATTTTCTGTGCAGCTTAAAGAGATTCTTTGGAGTTTATGAGGCAGGTCCTAACGAATTTTACAGGGTTGTCTGGGTTAGTTGCAAAAGTTGGGAAGAGTTCCATGTTTGTTGCGGGTGTGGAGTCAAGTAAGGCAGAGGAACTAGCTGCGTTTATGGGATTCTCTCTTGGTTCGCTGCCTGTTAGGTATCTAGAGTTATCTTTATTGGCTGGTCGGTTGAGGGCTGCGGATTGCGTGCCTTTGATTTAGAGGATTACAGCTCGTTTAGAAGCTGGGCGGGATCCCTTTATTTTGCTGGGAGGTTGCAACTTGTTAGGTCTGTTTTACAATCCTTTTAGATATTTTGGTGTAGCATCTTCATGTTGCCTGCGTGTGTAACTCATGAGGTTGATCGTCTATTGCGTAGTTATTTATGGAAGGGTAGTGCGGTGAGTGAGGATGGTGCATGGGTGGCGTGGGATGAGGTGTGCTTTCCATTGGGAGATGGGGGTTGGGTGTAAAATATGTGGCTTTTTAGAACTAGGCTGCTATTATGAAGCCACTTTAGCTTCTCTTAATTAAATCGGGATCATTATGGGTGGCGTGGGTGGAGGCATATGTTTTGCATGGGTGGTCTTTGTCGGCTATTCGGAGTGAGGTTGGCAGGTCTGGGTGCTTGAGGGCTATCTTGCATTGTAGAGATAGTTTTAAGCATTTGTTCGTTTGATGATCAGCGATGGACGGTCTTGTTTTGTTTGGTGGAATCCTTGGTTGCCGGGGGGTGTGATTTTGGATTCATATGGGTCTACGGTGGTTTATGATTCAGGGAGTAGTTTGGAGGTTGGTTGTCGGAGTTCTTGGATGGCGAGGGAGGTTGGAAGTGGCCTACAGCATATTAGAAGTTGCTTGAGATCTGGGGTCTTATTCAGGCAGTGGGGCCTAGGGTGAGAGGGGAGGATTATTGGGTTTGGGTACTGGGTGCTAGTGGTCAGTTTTCTATCGATAGTACGTGGGAGAGTTTGTGTCCTCGTCGTCCTAGAGTGTTTTGGGCTGGTATTTTGTGGGTGAGGGGGGTGGTATTCTGCGTCATTCCTTCTATGCGTGGTTAGCTGTGAGGGACAGTTTGGGTACGCGAGATTGGTTGAGGAGCTGGGGTGTATTGTCAGAGGGGTGTCTTCTGTGTGGGGGAATTGTGGAGTCGCGAGATCATTTATTTTTTGAGTATGGGTTTAGGAGAGAGTTCTGGTCTGGTGTGTTGCGTCAGTTAAGTTCGTCACAACAGGTGGCGGGTTGGGATGTCGAGTTAAGTTGGTTGTGTTGAGTGGGGTCGGGTAAGGGGGTGCATAATAAGTTGTTTCGTGTATTATGGTGTGCTTTCATCTACTACATCTAGTAGGAGCGTAATCGGCGGCTACATGAAGGTCGAACAAAGTCGGTGTCTACTCTGTTTCACCTTATGGTCTCTACGGTTCGTGCTCGAGATGCTTCCTGACGGGTTGATCTTCTTGGTCTTCTCTGGTGTTTTTACGGATGTTTTTCTTCTTTTTGAACTTGTCGTTGCTCTTTGTTTTGATGTTGTCCCTGGCTGTGGGGTTTTGGTTTCTTTTCTCTGGCTTTCTCCCTGGTGATTTGGGGGGTTTTTTGCGTTTATGTTTTGGTCTTATCTTGTTTTCTTTGTTTTAGAATTATTGCCCTGATTTTGCTTGTGCTTTGTTGCTTTGATGCCTTGATCCTGAGCTATGGGATCCCCCTTGTTGTTGTATAATAATATCACCTATTCTAAAAAAAAAACACAAGTCTAGTAATTTAACCATCACATTAATTTAGTATAGTTAAGTCTTTGAACTTTAGCAGGTGATAACGGGCAGAAATGCACGTTATCATAGTGCTAAGTTCTTAAACAATGCTGGCTTGCACTGATAATATATGTTAAATTGCGTCCAAAAGCATTAAGTTTACAATATTGCGGTCGCATGCGTTCATCGCATAGAAATAGTTTATTTTTGTATTTTTATGCAGAATATGCGTCGATGCAAGGCGGAAAGAGCGATCATAAGAAATCATCGATCGAGCGCAGCATTACCGCAAGGCCTTGTGGTGATTTGTGTTTGTAAACATTTGCCCAAGAAGGACTGCCACATAGAGTCGGCACAACTTGGTGGGCGCATCTGGGTGAAAGGCATAATTAATCACGATGGGACAGAAAGCTGATGACGGTTGAATCCGAATTAAGTTAACAGCCGCTAACGATAACAAGTACATTCAGTTTTTCGGTGATAAATATTCGACGCATCAATCAGGGAATTAAAGCCATCCCATCTGTGCAATCATAAGAGAGAAGCCACCTTTTATCCCGGAAGCTCTATAAATACCGAAGGCATCCTTTAGAAAAGGGGTTCGACCAGTTAACAAGTTCACCTGTTCACCAAGTTAGGAGCTTTAGCCGTGTTCATAGTTTTCTTTTATTTTTAAGGAGGAGCAAGGGAAGAGTAGAGATGCCGGAAGATCGCTCAGGGCAACTCGAGAGAGAACCCGGAGGCGTAAAAACAAGAGGTAGGGACTTAGAGATAAGCTCTGTTTGCCAACCTGCATCACATGCATCCTAGAGATAGGAATGATATTATGTGGTCGCCTTATTTTTTTGTGTGTGTCATTTTTTCATCGCATAAATAAGAATGGAGGCTTATGTGTAGGTCTTATAGACTTA
Organism: Benincasa hispida; assembly: GCF_027475165.1. NCBI lineage: Eukaryota > Viridiplantae > Streptophyta > Magnoliopsida > Cucurbitales > Cucurbitaceae > Benincasa > Benincasa hispida. The sequence goes on from NC_143482.1 coordinate 33,739,230, forward strand.
TCGCATTTATCGCATGAGTTCTAGCCTTAGAAGCCGTGGCATTCGCACCGAGAAGTGGTTTACTGTTGTATGCATGTTGCATGACCGAAAAGCATGAACGCATCCTAGGAAATGTTAGCCGAAACCCTTCTCAACCCGTTCATCGCATAATTATCACATCTTTTGTTTTATCAACTCTTTTCGAACTCCGCCGCATTTGTTTATTTTCATTACCGCAACAAACAAAACCAACACTTATTTGAGTTACCGGTTACCGCAAAGTTTTCCTAAAAATTACAACCGCAACATGTTTTCCCAAGTCTCTGAGTTCGACCCTGGACTTACCAGGAAACTCAGTGGGGTTTACATTTGGATTCCACTAAGAAAACTTGAGTGCTCAACGCATTTTCATCATTGCATTCATCCATAATTCCACATCATAAAATAACACATCAAGTTTTTGGCACCGTTGCCAGGGACTTTGGCAAAATAGTGTACTAACGATAATTTTTCTGATTTCTTTGCAGACTCTCAATCTCTGGTGAATTACGACCCGGAGATTGAGAGGACGTTCAGACGAAGATTAAGAGACCATCAACAACAACAATCAGATAAATAACCTGGAAACGGAGCACCAAATGAAAACAACGTCATGGCGAATCCAATTCTGCTGGCAAACGATTGCAATAGTCCCATTAGAGACTATGCATCACCAAACCTCTATGATTTTTCTCCAGGAATCATGAGGCCTTCCCTTGACAGAAGCCGATTCGAAATGAAGCCGGTAATGCTACAGATGATCGAGACTGTAGGGCAATTCGAAGGACGGCGTGGCGAGGACCTGCATGCCCACCTCCGTAGCTTTATAGAAATCTGCAATACTTTTGTGTTCCCGAACATCTTTGCCGAAGAAGTTCGACTAACTTTGTTCCCATTTTCTCATTGTGATCAGACAAGAAAATGGGTGTATTTTCTCGAGCCAGGAGAGAGCACTTCATGGGAACAGGTTGTAGAGAAATTTATGAAGAAATATTTTCCACCTACTGAGAATGCTAGACGAAGGAAACTCATAACTAATTTTGAACAAGACATGGACGAATCGTTCAGCGATGCCTGGGCGAGGTTTAAGAGGTTGGTCAGGGACTATTCACACAATGGATTGCTAGATTGCCTTCAGATGGAAATCTTTTATCATGGTTTAAATCCCGCTTCGTAGACCACTGCCAATGCGGTAGCTGCTGGTGGTCAGCTTGACAAAACATATGACGAGGCTAAGAACATCTTGGATCGCATCTCTAAAAACCACGAAGATTGGAGAGAGTGTGATCAGAGACTGAGAATCAAGGATAACGACGCAAGTAATGGTGCTATTACTTCACTACAGAATCAGATGACCGCAATGATGAACTTAATTCAGGGAATTGTGATCAGCAGCCCAACACCGCAAAATGGGCAAGTCAATGCAATTAGTCAAAACACCGCAAGGTGTACGACTTGCGGTGATGGGCACGCAATGGAAGAATGCCCACAAAATCCACAGTCTATTTACTTTGTGAAAAATAAACCATTTTCGAATACTTACAACCCTGGGTGGAGAAACCACCCCAATTTTATATGGAAGAATTAGCAGCAGAATTTCCAACCTATGGCGCAAAAAGAAGGGCCACCTAGATTCTTCTCGCGCAATAACGGTCAAACAAGCAATCAAGTCAGTAGCTCACAACCGTCGCAATCCTCCTCCCTGGAAATCCTATTGAAGCAGTACATAGAGAAAAAAGAAACAGTGCTTCAAAGTCAGGCTACGTCCATCCGCAATCTAGAATTACAGATGGGCCAGATTGTAAGTGAGCTAAAGAACAGACCGCAAGGGGCTTTGTCGAGTTCAACAGAACTCCCACGCAACCCGGGGGGATCAAGTAAAGAGCAATGTCAGGTTGTGACATTGCGGAGTGGAAAAACTGTGGAAGGAGAAAAGAAGGAGCTTAGCCGCACTGCTCCCATTGCGTTGGAACCTGAAATTGCGGTGACACAAGAAGAAGAAGGAGAAAAAGAAGCAATAAAGCCAAAAGTTGCGTCCACCTCAAAGCTAATAGAGAAAGGGACTGTGAGAGTGTAGTTACCACCTTTCCTGCAGAGACTGAGAAAGAAAAAGAACGAGGAGATACAATACCAATGCTTTCTGTCTATGTTAAAACAATTACATATTAATATTCCATTCAGTAAAGTGATTGAGGAGATGCTTGTATTCGTGAAGTTTCTGAAGGAAATGGTAACTAAGAAGAGAAGTACTGGTAAGTTTTCCACGGGGCTTTGACGCAAAGTTCGAAATCAATAATTCCACCGAAGATGAGTGATCCTGGGAGCTTTACTATACCCTGCTTTATAGGAGGACTGTACATCGGGCAAGCCTTATGTGAGCTTGGAGCCATCATCAACTTGATGCCTCTGTCGATCTTTAAGCAGCTGAATGTGAGGCAACTTGCGCCCACGACTATGACTCTCCAACTTGCAGATAGATCTCTGGTGCATCCAGAGGGGAAGGTGAAGGACGTACTGATCACCATCGACAAATTTATCCTACCAGCCAACTTCATCATCTTGGATTACGAGGCCGACAAAGATGTGCCCATCATCTTGGGGCGACCATTTTTATCAATAGGTCGTGCCCAGATTGATGTGCATAAAGGGGAGATCACTTTGAGCATCAATGGACAGAAGCTCAAGTTCAACATAATCCGTGCCATGAAGTTTCCCTACGAAGAAGACTTGTATGACTCAGACGACGACCAAAATTTGATTGAAGAAGAAAAGTTTGACGAAGAGAATGCAAGCGCATCCATTGCTGCCTATAATGCGATCAGAACAAAAGCAAGCAAGGAAGAAGAGATGATCGCAAACCAAGAAGAAGAGCCAATAGAAAAAGAAGAAAGAAAAACAACGCAACCATCCTTAGTAGAACCACCAACAATGGAATTAAAGACCCTGTCTAACCACTTAAAGAATGCATTTTGGGGCAGAACGAGAAGCTGCCACTAATAATTTCCTCAAAACTTAACGAAGACTAGGAGAATGCGATTTGAGAATTCTGAGAAAGCATGTACGAGCAATTGGCTGGACACTCGCCGACATTCGAGGAATTAGCCCAGCGTACTATATGCACCAAATTCGTCTTGAAGAAAACCATAAGGCAACGATCGAACATCAGCGTAGACTCAACCCTGAGATGAAAGAGGTCGTTAAAAAGGAGATCATTAAATGGTTGGATGCGGGCATTATTTATCGGATAGTAGATAGCACGTGGGTCAGCCCCATGTACTGCGTGCCTAAAAAGGGTGGCATGACGGTAGTCCCGAACAAAAATAATGAACTAATACCGCAAAGAACCGTCACTGGGTGGCGCATTTACATGGACTACTGCAAGCTAAATGCGGCCACAAAGAAAGATCATTTTCCTCTACTGTTCATTGACTAGATGCTAGATCGTCTAGCTGGAAATGACTTTTACTGCTTTCTGGATGGCTATGTCGGGTATAACCAGATTATGATTGCTCCAGAAGACCAGGACAAGACCACATTCACCTGTCCATATGGGACTTTTTCTTTTTGCCGCATGCCATTTGGTCTTTGTAATGCGCCAAGCACGTTCGAAAGGTGCATGATGGCCATCTTTTCAAACTATCTTGAGGACTCTGTTGAAATCTTCATGGATGACTTTTCTGTCTATGGGCACACCTATGAAGTCTGTCTAGCCAACCTGGAGAAGATACTGAAAAGATGCGAAGAGACGAATCTCGTTCTCAACTGGGAAAAATGTCATTTTATGGTTAAGGAGGGTATCATGTTGGGGCACAAGGTTTCCCGGGAAGGGTTGGAGGTGGATAAAACAAAAATAGAAGCAATTGAAAAACTTCCACCTCCAACAAGCGTGAAGGCTGTACGAAGTTTTTTGGGGCATGCTGGATTCTATAGACGCTTTGTCAAAGACTTTTCAAAAATAGCGCGACCACTGAGTGCGTTGTTGGAGGCTGACAGAAAAATTGATTTTGACAACAATTGCCTCAATGCATTCAGAATTTTGAAGAGTGCACTAATTACCACACCCGTGTTAATTGCACCTGATTGGACACTTCCGTTTGAATTAGTGTGCGATGCAAGCGGGTATGCGATGGGAGCAGCTTTGGCACAAAAGAGAAAAACAACCTTACATCCCATCACATATATAAGTAACACATTAAATCCTACTCAGACCAATTATACCACCATAGACAAAGAGCTACTTGCGGTAATTTTTGCATTGAAAAAATTTCGAGCATATCTGCTGGGGACGAAGGTACTCATCCATAATGTTCATTCGGCGATAAAATACTTAATGACAAAGAAGGACGTATAGTCGAGGTTGATCAGATGGGTTCTCCTCCTTCAAGAATTTGACATAGAAATAATTGATCGAAAGGGGATGGAGAACCAAGTTGCGGATCACTTGTCTAGATTGAAAAACCCTAAGATTGATCGCAATGAGTCAGAGGTGAGTGTCGTGTTCCCGGATGAGCAGCTGTTCCATATTGAAGAATTGCCTTGGTATGCTAACATAGTCAACTATCTGGTTTGCGAGCAATTTCTAAAAGATATACCTACCACCAATAGAGGAAGCTCAAACATGAATGCAGATATTATTATTGGGATGAGCAGAATCTATACAGAAGGGGGGCAGACCAGATTCTGCGACTATGTGTACCAAATGCTGCTCAACAACGCATATTGTCACAATGTCACGACTCACCATATGATGGGCACTTTGGAGGACGGCGCACTGCAGCCAAGGTTTTACAGAGTGGATTCTTTTGGCCAACATTGTTTAAGGATGCAGCTGACTACGTAATGAAGTGTGATCAGTGCCAACGCACAGGTAACATTTCATGGAAACATGCAATGCCGATGAACACCATCTTGGAGCTTGAGTTGTTCAACGTGTAGGGTATTGATTTCATGGGACCATTCCCTCCCTCGAATGGTAAACAGTATATTTCATTAGCCGTCGACTATGTATCCAAGTGGGTAGAGGCAGTGGCGTGCGCCGCAAACGATACGGCGGTAGTCTCTCAATTCCTGAAGAAAAACATTTTCACTCGTTTTGGCACCCCACGTGCCATAATAAGTGATGAGGGGTCTCACTTTGTCAATCATATTGTTAAGAAGCTGCTGGGCAAATACAACATTCTCCACAAAGTGGCCACCGCATACCATCCGCAGACGAATGGTCAGGCCGAGGTGTCTAATCAGAAGATTAAGCTGATACTCGAGAAGGTAGTAAGGCCTTCACAAAAAGATTGGGCAACAAAGCTCGACGATGCATTGTGGGCATACTGGACTGCATTTCAAACACCCATAGGTATGTCCCCATATGCGTTGGTATTTGGTAAGGCGTGTCATTTGCCTCTGGAGCTGGAATATAAGGCAGCGGTAAAGAAGCTAAACTTTGACTTGAGAAAAGCAGGAGAAGAAAGAAAACTTCAACTGGTCGAGTTAGAGGATGGAAGATCAACGCATATAAGAATGCGGAGATTTACAAGGAGCGCACAAAGCGCCGGCACGACAAACACATATGCGGCAAGAACCTCCAAGTTGAGCAAAGGGTCTTACTATTCAACTCATGACTACAGCTCTTCCCTGGAAAATTAAAGTCACGTTGGTCCGGACCATTCATAGTTAGACAGGTATTTTCGCATGGCACGGTTGAATTATCAAATGATGACGAAACCAACATATTCAAAGTTAATGGGTAGCGAGTAAAAGCGTATCATGGAGAAGGCTGGCATAGCCAAGTCGACTCCGTGAAACTGAGGAACTTTGAATAAAGAAAGAAGTAGGTGGTCCCTGCATTATCAGACGATCGAAATTCATTGGGGACGTAAGTTTTTGGAATCATGGAATCTTCAACTTTTCTCTACTACTCTGAATTTTCATTATACTATATCTTTCAGCTTTATCTATTCTTACATTTAAAAAAAGGGGGCGTTTGTTTTGTTTAATCTTATTTGACCCTCTCTCTGTTTTTCTTGCAACAATTGAGGCACTGGATTGCGGAAGTGTTACACGAAGAAGCAACTTATCTCATTCCGTCACTGCAACCAAAGAAGATAGATTGTCACAAAGAATGATGCATCAATACACAATGCGGGCGACAACACAGATTTGGAGCTTGTATTCTTCCTTCACTTTATTTCAAATTTTACACTATCGCATCACATTTTGATTTTGAAAGTTTTATTATCGCATCCTCTTTGATTAACGCAATCATTTAATATTGATAAATTTAGTAAGTCATCGCATGCTATTTCTTTGCCAATTATGATTTCAATGATGAAAAACATACTTCTATTCTTTTTGTATATACTAGAGTCAACTTAATTTTAAGATAGTCACCTCATGAAATATTTCTAGAAGTAAGGGTCTGCTAGCTTTCTTTCAAACTCTCTTGACGAAGCTTTCTGAGAAAATTGCATGACTTCTTTCAATCTTTTGGCAATGAGGACATTGCCGCATTTTAAATTTGGGGGTGAGGTAATTTATTTTCAGCCTTGCTATTTTGAAAAAAAAAGAAGAAGAAAAGAGGAAAATTTTGAATAACAACTCCACTGTCAACGCAATGGGGAAACTCATATTGACAAGAGTTAAGTTGTGAAGGGCACTTACCCGTAGTTGGATGTTCGCATGACACACGTGGGGGCAAGCCAAAATGAAAGTAAGTCGCCAGGATCAACGCATGAATAAATGAACGCAACTCCACTGTCAAGAAGGTATGAGTTTAGTCTGAGGAATAGTGCATTACTCATAGCTGGATGTCCGCATGACACACGTGGGGGCAAGCCAAAACGAAGGTAAGGCACTTGGATCAGTGCAAGGTCAGAGAAAAAAAAAATATATATGCAAGGATAAAAATCATTTGACACCCCGGTGGAAAAGTTTTCTTTTTGAAATAAATCATGTGATGTCCCAGAATCGAGTAAAGTCCTTTTGAAGGTTAAGCTTGCGATCCCTAGGTCTTAGAAATATTTTAAGAAGAGACTTGAATAAGACTTAAGGAAATTTTGGTGTATAGAAGTTGAATGAAGTATCCTTGAGAAATCTAGGAAAAGAATATTGCAGTCGACTTGCTAAAGGAAATCTTTAGCTTATGCTTGAGGATAAACATTATTTAAATTTGGGGGTGTGATAACGGGCAGAAATGCACATTATCATAGTGCTAAGTTCTTAAACAATGCTGGCTTCCACTGATAAAATATGTTAAATTGCGTCTAGAATTAAGTTTATAACATTGCGGTCGCATGCGGTCATCGCATAGAAACTGTTGATTTTTGTATTTTTATGCAGAATATGCGTTGATGCAAGATGGAAAGAGCGATCACAGAAAATAATTGGTCGAGCGCAGTATTACCGCAAAGACTTGCGGTGATTTGTGTTCATAAACATCTGCCTAAGAAGGACTGCCGCATAGAGCCGGCGCAACTTGGTGGGCGCATCTGGGTGAAAGACATAATTAATCACGATGGGACAGAAAGCTGATGACGGTCGAATCCGAATTAAGTTGACAGCTGCTAACGATAACAAGTACATTCAGCTTTTCGGTGACAAATATTCGGCGCATCAGTCAGGTAATTAAAGCCATCCCATCTGTGCAATCATAAGAGAGAAGTCGCCTTTCACCCCGGAAGCCCTATAAATATCGATGGCATCCTTCATAAAAGGGGATCGACCAGTTAACAAGTTCACCTGTTCACCAAATTAGGAGCTTTAGCCGTGTTCATAGTTTTTTTTTATTTTTAAGGCGGAGCAAGGGAAGAGTAGAGACACCGGAAGATCGCTCAGGGTAACTCGGGAGAGAACCTGGAGGCGTAAAAACAAGAGATAGGGACTTAGAGATAAGCTCTATTTGCCAACCTGCATCGCATGCATCCTAGAGATAGGAATGATATTATGTGGTTGCCTTATTTGTGTATGTGTCATTTTGTCATCGCATAAATAAGAATAGAGGCTTATGTGTAGGTCCTATAGACTTATCGCATATATTGCATGCGTTCTAGCCTTAGAAGCCGTGGCATTCGCACCGAGAGGTGGTTTACTGTTGTATGCATGTTGCATGACTGGACAACATGAACGCATCCTAGGAAATGTTAGCCGAAACCCTTCTCAACCCGTTCACCGCATACTCATCGTATCTTCCGTTTTATCAACTCTTTTCGAACTCTGCCGCATTTGTTTATTTTCATTACCGCAACAAACAAAACCAACACTTATTTGAGTTACCAGTTACCGCAAAGTTTTCTTAAAAATTACCACCGCAACCTGTTTTCCCAAGTCCCTAAGTTCGACCCTGGACTTACTAGGAAACTCAGTGGGGTTTACACTTGGATTCCACTGAGAAAACTTGAGCGCTCAACTTATTTTCATCATCGCATTCATCCATAATTCCACATCATAAAATAACGCATCAGCAAGTCAAAATTTAGTCTACATATTTTCAAATATGTAACAATTTAGTTCTTATCATGAAAAATCTTATAAAATTTAATAGTCAATTTTGATTATTGTAACGACATAGTCTTTATAATTTATAAACATAAACTTGATTCTAATCAAGTTATCAATCTACATGTGTAAAAATTTCAATAAATCTTAACAGAATTTTTCATAACAGGGGACTAAATCATCACCAATTGTAAAGTTGAAAGACTTTAAATTGATCATTGTTAAGTTCACGAACTATATTATTACAAAACTAGAAGTATAGAGATTAAATCATTACAAACTAAAGTTTAAAAACTAAGGCCCCTATTTGGTAACCGTTTGATTTTTTGTTTTCTAAAATTAAGTCTATTTCCTCTCAATTTCTTACCATGATTTTCATCTTTTCTTTAAAGAGAGAGTTGATTTCTTAACCAAAATTTTGAAAACAAAAACTACATTTTTAGGCCCCATTTGGTAATCTTTCAACTTTTTTTTTTTAAACAAGTCTATAGACATTACTTTCACTTCCAAATTTCTTCCTTAGCTATCTACTTTTTATCAATGATTTAAAAAACCAAATCAAAATTTGAAAACTAAAAAAGTAGCTTTTAAAAACTTGTTTTTGTTTTTGGAAGTTGGGTAAGAATCCAACCATTGTACTTGATAAAGATGCAAACGATTGTAAGAAATGGAGATAAATAGGTTTAATTTTCAAAAACCAAGAATAAAAAATGAAATGATTACCAAATAAGGTATCAACTTTCAAAACTTAAAACATTAATGGTAGAAAGTATATAACAAAAGAAAGATATTTAGAAGTGAAACTGGTGTTTATCAAGTAAATAAATTGATGTTCTTCTCTTATTGAAACAGAGAGAAAATACACTCCTTATATACAAGGATACAACACACATGGAACACCCTTGACCAAGTACTAAAGAATAACAACTAGAAAATAAATAGGGAAATTATTTCAAATGGTAAAATTGCTGAAAATATTTACAAAATATAACAAAATTTCGGAACTATCAATGATAGAGGTTGATAGACACGAATAGACTTCTATCAACGTCTAACAATATCAATGATAGACACTGATAGAATCTATCAGCGTCTATCATTAATAGTTATAAAAGTTTGCTATGTTTTATAAATATTTTGATTCATTTTTCTATATTTAAAAACAACCCAAATAAATAATACATTTGAATGAATAAAAATAGCAAGAGCCTTTGTAAACACATCGACTAATTGAGCATTTGAAACAATAGAAATATCAGCCTGACTATAACAATATATTAAAGCTAGAATGGGAGAAGTAATATGTAATTCCTTCGAGACCTAAAAAAAATCCAAGTAAACTCAATGGAAACAGCAGCAAGAGCATGATACTCGACTGCAGCAAATGAACGAGAAACGACATGCTGTATCGTCATCTTCCATGTGACAAAGGGAATCACCCATAAAAATGCAAAACCTAGTAACTGATCACCAAGTATCTAGACAAGAACCCCAATATAAATCTACAAAAGATTTAAGTTGAAAATCAACGGTTGCTTCAAGTAAAATACCTTACCCAACAATACCTTTAGAATACCGTCATAAGTGATGAACTACCCTTAAATGGTCTGAATGTGGCTTAGCCAAGTACTGACTGAATTTATGAACCAAGAAAGAGGTATCTGGATGAGATATTTGAAGGTACAATAAACGACCAATCAAATATTGATATTCATAAGCATTTGTAACAGACAAAGGAGTTTCAGAAGAGGCTGACAAATGTAAACCTGACTTTGAAGCAAGAAAAGACAAACTTACGCAAAAGGGCTTTTACTCCATTCATATAAAAGACTGAAGGACCGATGATCAATATTTCATACACATAGACCAAAAGAGAAACAAATCATTTTCTAGATTGTTTGACAAATAATGAGTAATCAACCTTGGATTGAGTAAAACCATTGGAGATCAAAACATTAGAAAATGTGTAGAGCCATTGTCTAAAGACTTGTTTTAACCCATAAATGGACTTGTTTATCTTACATACAAGGAGCATAATACCTCCATAGGTAAAGTCATATAAACTTCTTCAAATAATTTCCATTCAAGAAAGCATTATGAATATCCATTTGAGTAATAGACCAATTAAAGGAAGCAACAAAGGACAAGAACAACTTAATAGTCACAATTTTAGCAACGCAAAAAAGGTGTAAGTAAAATCAATATCTTCCTGTTGGTTGTCTCTCTTGGCAACTAAAGGAGCTTTGTATTCTTCCACAGTCCCATCAGCTTTGTGCTTCACACGATAAACCCATTTACAACCAATGGCGTGATGGCTGTTTGGTAAAGGAACAATGCTCCAGGACTTTGTACGCTCCGTACAGCTATTTCCTCATCCATAGCGACCTTCCAATGTGGATATCTGATTACTTGATGATAAAAATATATTGGTGGTAAAAAACTATAAAAACATTAAAAAGAAAATGCTGATGAGAGGTACTGAATTTATCATAAAATAAATGTTTCTGTAGAGAATGTGAAACCAGTGAATCCAAAGGATGCTGATTCAACAACTATTACAATGGTAATCTCGCAAATAATCAGGGTGTTGATGAGGCCGAGCAGGACAACACAAAGAAGGCCCAATCGAATTCTCAACAACAAAAGCATCATGATTCAATTGAGCTGCGGAATTGTCAATATCAAAAGAAACTTCAGTAATATGTACATCAATAGCGGTAGACATATCAATATCTTCAACATGTGCATCACTATGAATAGAAACAAAATATGGAGTTTGTTGTGGAAAAAAACCAGAAGCATAACTGTTGGAAATAGTAGGGTCCTCAGAATGACGAATTGTAAGCCATCAAGGCACGAATGTCAAGTGAAGAGCAAGACTTGCAAAACAGAAACTAGTTATAAGCTGAGTCGCGGAGCTCGCTCTCTTTAAGACGTTTCGCGGCTCTGCGCAAGTGTGCAAACATGTCTAAAAATTGTTACGTCGTCCCCAAGATAAAACAGCCAAATGAAAACCGATCGGAAATGCACCGTTATCGATCGAAACGTACACCCTTTCTAAACTCACTGCTCGGAAATCTAAGATGGAGGAGGAGAGGAAAATGAAGTGGGAATTATGAAAATGAATTATGTATCACAAAAACTGCTGAAGGCCTCGCCTTTTATAGGCCTTAAGCATTGAAACAGACCGTTTTAAAAATAATCAACGGACCGTTTTAAAATATAAATTTGCACCCAATAATCCCCCACTTAGAAATTTAAACAAAACGAGAAGAGAGAAAAGATTTTCATCAAGCAGTTTCAGTCTATTCAACACTGTGAATAAACAAAGGTGTCTTATGACTTGATCCTTTACATAGTGTAGATGATTCAGAATATACTAGAGTAACCCTTGGTTTTGAACTCTATCTCTAACAGCATCTCACACAGAGTGTCATTAGGGTGTAGTACGAAAGCCCATGCTTTTAAGGCCTAGCACGTGAATCCCGGTTTAGTGAATGCTCTAGAGAGTTTGCCTAAAAACTCCATAGGAAGCAGCCCTCACTTCCACATTCACACAGGTGAGTCTATCAAGGGTACTCTTGTAGCTGGGTACCCCACTTGTCATCAAGTATAGATCTCATTAAGAACTGAGTTCAACCTTTCTTATGCTTCAGGGTATCATGCTCAGACATTAAGTCATAGGAATGGAACTCTGTGTTTGGTTTAGCATGATTCACTATATATCACTCGTGATCTGTTATTACCCGTTGAACCTGTTTCTTGGGATCTCCAGTCTACAGGTTGGGTTTTCGTCACGGTGATTCATCTTTCGATAGGCATGAGTCCCATCCTTTCTGAGGTTCTGAAAACCTTTTCTCTGGCCAGTCCTTTCGTCAATGGATCTGCTAAATTTTCATCCGTCCGTATGTGATCCACTTTAACTGCACTAGTAGTGAGAAACTCTCTAATGGTACTGTGCTTACGACGTATTTGACATCTCTTTTCGTTGTAGTAACGGTTCTGAACTTTTGCGATTGCTGCAGTACTATCACAATGGATCAATATGTCTGGTACCGGCTTTTCCCATAAGGGAATCTCCGATAGTAGACTTCTAAGCCAACCTGCTTCTTCACTAGCTGTCGCTAGTGCTATCATTTCTGACTCCATCGAAGATTGGGCTAAAATAGTCTGTTTCTTAGACTTCCAAGAGACAGCTCCGCCAGTTATATTAAAGATATAGCCACTTGTAGCCTTTGAATCATCCGAAAGAGAGTTCCAATCAGCATCGTTGAACCCTTCCAGGACAGCGGGAAACTTTTGATAATGTAATCCTAGGTTTTGGGTTTTCTTTAAGTATCTCATTACCCTTTCTATAGCATTCCAATGCTCTTTACTAGGTCTACTTGTAAACCTGCAAAGTAGTCCTACAGCATAAGCTATGTCAGGCCTAGTGCAGTCGGCAACATATCTAAGACTGCCTATGATGCTCGCATACTCAGATTGATTAACACTGTCACCAGTGTTCTTGAACAACTTGACACTAGGGTCATAAGAAGTACATGCTAGTTTACACTAAAAGTAATTATATTTATTTAGAATCTTTTCTATATAATGAGATTGATCTAAAGAAATTCCCTTTTCAAACCTATTTACTTTTATGTCTAAGATTACACTAGCTTCTCCTAAGTCTTTCATGTCGAAGTTCGCACTCAATATTGATTTTACATCATTTATGACGTGCAAGTTCGACCCAAAGATCAATAAATCATCTACATATAGACACAAGATAGTGCAGAGGTTATTATCAAACTTATGGTAGATGCATTTGTCACTTTCATTGACCTTGAAACCTTTAGATAAGATAAGGTTGTCAATTTTTTCATGTCATTGCTTAGGAGCTTGTTTTAATCCATAGAGAGATTTGGCTAATTTACACACCTTATTTTCTTGACCATGGACAACAAAACCTTCAAGTTGTTCAATGTAAATCTCTTCTTCAAGTTCGTCGTTTAGGAAAGCAATTTTTACATCCATCTGATGTACTACAAGGTTATAAAGGGCAACGAGAGAGAACAAGACACGGATAGAGGTAATTCTAGTGACAGGGGAGAAGGTGTCAAAGAAATCTACATTTTCTCTCTGTCTAAAGCCCTTCACTACTAACCTGGCTTTAAATTTGTCGACAATCCCATCAGGTCTAAGTTTCCTCCTTAAGATCCATTTGCACCCTATTGCCTTACATCCTGGGGGTAGATCTACTAAGTGCCAAGTTTTATTTGACTCAAGTGAGTCCATCTCATCATTTATGGCTTCTTGCCATAGGTTGGCATCTACTGAGGACAGGGCAACTCTTAGATCTTTAAGGTCTTCTTCTACATTGTAGGTCAGGAAGTCATTTCCGAAATCTTTGGCGGTTCTAGCTCTTTTGCTTCTTCTAGGTTCTGGGTCAATTTCCTCTCTAGGATTAAGATTTCTATCTAGGGTTATGCCACTTAAACTAGAGCCCCCACTATTCCTTGATTTAAAAGAAACCTATCTTCAAAGAAGTCCGCATTATTTGACTCAATGATCACTTGGTTCACTAGATCATAGAAACTGTAGGCTTTACTATTTAAGGCATAAACTATAAAGACACACTCGTAAGCTCTACTAGCCAACTTTTTCCTTTTTGGGTCAGGAATCCTTACAAAGGCTAGACAATACCATGTTCTAAAGTAGGACAAGTTTGGTTTGTTATTCTTGAAAATTTCGTAAGGTGAAGTTTTATTTTTAGACTTCGGGATTCTATTTAGGACATAACACATGGTAAAGATGATTTCACCCCACCAATAAGTGTGACTCCTGAACTAAGTAAAATAGCAACTACTAGCTCAGCTAAAGTTCTATTTTTCCTTTCGACTTTTCCGTTCATTTCAGGAGAATAAGGTGCGGTCTTTTCATGTATTATTCCATGTGAGTTAAAGAATTCATTAAAACTATCCGAGTCGTACTCGGTTCCTCTATCACTACGAAGTCTTTTAACTTTTCTATTAAACTGATTCTCTATTTCAGAAACAAAAAGTTTGAAGGCATAAAAAACATCACTTTTGTTTTTCAGCAGGTATACAAAAGTAAAATCAGAGCAGTCGTCAATAAAAGTAATGAAATATCTTTTACTGTTCCTAGTCAATATGCCATCAAATTCACAGACATTATAATGAATCAAATCTAGAGGCTCAGAATTCCTAAGTACAGATTTATGCAGAGTTTTAGTAATTTTAGTCTGACTACAATACTCGCATTTATCAAAATCATTTGTGGATAACTTAGGTATCATTTCCAGCCTAATCATGTTACTAATTAAATTCTTATTCACATGACAGAGTCTAGCATGCCAAATATTCATAGAACACAACATATTCACAAAAGATTTCATTTTATTAAGGTCTAGATTTAATTTGAATATTCCCTCAGTTGCATACCCTTTCCCTACAAATATATTATTTTTGGTAAGGGTATATAGGTCTGCCCCTATAGTTTGAGTAAACCCAGCTTTGTTTAGGAGATAGCCCGAAACCAAATTCTTTCATATCTTCGAAGTGTGTAGAATGTCTTTCAAAGTGAGGGTCTTCCCAAAGGTAAACTTCAGTTCCACCTTGCCGGTTTCAGCAACTTTCGTGGAATGGTGATCTCCCAACAGAATATTTTTATCCTTAGTTTCATTATAAGTTTTAAATAGACTAAGGTCGTGACAAACATGGCGTGTCGCACCACTGTCTATCCACCACCCTTCACAACCACTGATCACATTTACTTCTGTGATCATGGCGACTAACGGCTCTTCTGTCAGGTTTTCCTGACCAGCAGGACGACGCCTGTTCCTATAGTTCCTTGCCATGTGCCCAGGTTTATTACAATTAAAGTAGAGAAACTGTACCGTTTCTTTTGAAGGGAGCTTCTATTTTTTCTGTTGGTTCTAGTTGTTGAAGCTACGGTTTTGACCTTTCTCTTTGTCCCCTCAGGTTTTTTGTCAGGTTTACCACGGTAGAGGCGAGTTTCCTAGGTACTGCATTCACCTCCTCCCTTTGGTCCTGCTTCCGGGCTTCTTCCTCGATCCTTAGCCAGGTTATAAGACTCTCCAAGGAGAACTCCTTTATCTTATGCCTCAAAGTATTCTTAAAGTCCTTCCACAAGGGGGGCAGTTTATCAATAATAACAGCAACTTGGAATTGTTCGTCTAGAGATATATCTTCAGTAATTATCTCATAGGCTATCTCCTGGAGTTCATGGGATTGGGCCTCCACGGATTTGTCATTCGTCATCTGGAACTTGAGATAACGACTAATAGCATATTTCTTCGACCCAGCCTCCTTGGTGTTATACTTCTTTTGCCGGGCATCCCAGACCTCCTTCACTGTCTTCATTGTACTATAGTAGTCATACAGATCATCAGTCAAACGACTTAAAATGAAATTCTTATATAGACAGTCTTTCTCCTCCTAGTCAATAGTTTCTTTTATCTGTTGTTTAGTTTGTTCTTCTAAAGGGACGATCAGCTTAGCACTGGTACAAGCTTCGACAACTTTCTTAACGATGAGGAAGAACAACATCTTTTGCTCCACTGCTTGAAGTTTGCTCCTTCGAACCGGAATGGACGATTGAGGTCAGATATCTCATTGTTGCTACTGAGAGCCATTGAAGATGTCGAAACGTCTTAAAATTGTTGGAAATAGCAGGGCCCTCAGAACGACGAACTGTAAGCAATCAAGGCACGGCGGTCAAGCGAAAAGCAAAACCTGCAAAACAGAAACTCGTTATAGGCTGAGTTGCAGAGCTCGCTCTCTTTAAGACATTTTGCGGCTCTGGCCATGTGAGCAAACAGGTCTAAAAATTGCCACGTCGTCCCCAGGATAAAACAACCAAATGAAAACCGATCGAAAATGCACTGTTACCAATCAGAACGTACACCCTTTCTAAACTCACTGCTCGGAAATCTAAGATGGAGGAGGAGGGGAAAATGAAGTTGAAATTATGAAAATGAATTCTGTATCACATGAACTGTTGAAGGCCTCGCCTTTTATAGGCCTTCAGCATCGAAACGGACCGTTTTAAACATAATCAACGGACCGTTATAAAATATAAATTTGCACCCAACAATAACATAGTAAAACAACATCAGAAAATAGACTGTCAATAACAAATTCCTCAAATATATGAATTTATAATCGTGCAACGGAAGCAATCAGAATCAGTAAGCACTTTAATTACATTTAATTTGAGTTCTAAAAGCATGCAAACCCAATTTTCACATAATAGGGTTTCAAGAACATATACTTTTGAAGAATTCCTCTGAATTTGAGCTGCTTTCCACGAAATCTAAGCTGCAAACCAGTAGTAGACCATCAAGATATCTTCTTTACTATTCTTAACCTTGAATTTTTAGTTGTATAACTCAAGATTGAACATATACTCAAGTTGAGAGGGGGAGAAAATTTGAACAGTTTAGAATTTTCTCAAAATTCTGAAAAGAACAAAAACTTCCCTAAATCTTAGAAATTAGTAGTTTTTAATCAACCCACTCATGCAAGCACTTAGAGAATATGCTAATTGACACCTCAAAAACCATAAACTAAGTGTGCTAGGTGTTTAATTGTGAAGAAATCCAACATCAAATGTTGGATAATTCCACTCAACTTTAAAATCAATTTCAATTTTCAAATTAAACTTAATTTGTAACTAAATTAAATATAATACAAAATTCAATTTCTCAAATTGAATTTCTTAAAAATAAATTGATTTAACATAAATATTAAATAAATTTAATTAAATAAAAATTAAAAAATAATTTAATATCAAATATTAAATTAATCAAACACCTAATTTGAAACATGAATCTTATTCATGTAATTAATATTTAAATATTATAAACTCTCCAATTTCATTTAATTTTGATATATTAAGCGTTTAATTATATCGAATATAATTATTCAAATCCTAATTGCAATTTGAACACTTCAAATTGAAAATTCCTAAATTCAATTTGAACATTTCAAATTGAAATGCAATTTGAACACTTCAAAATGAAATCATTTCAAATTCGCTCAAGTTACTAATTCAAGGTGTGCATGTTATACGAGTTAGTAAAGGGACCTTATAGACCTACAGATCATGAGCTCCAACGATTTAAAATTAATTGACTAAAACTCTTTAGTCCAAATTAATCAATATTTGTTAACTACCGAGTCACACCACTAAAGCTCGATAGTTGCACTTTCCTCACTGTAGATATATTTGTGTCCACTTGATTTAATCATAATTAGAAAGTCGACCCTTCACAAGTTGTTCGTAATAACGATTGGGTCGAATGTTGTTTTATCCCTGAAATTATATCTTGCTCCTTAAGTTCCACTGACCATCTAATGAATAATTGGTTTGTGATCCAATCACTAAACCGGATCCCTCTCAAGCCAATGAGAGGATGGGGCCCTTGTTCAAGACCTAGATTCAGCACTTAAGAGAACAAACTTCCTCCTATCCCTAAATCTTGTAGGTGTGAATTCCATCTTGCATTCTATGTCCCCGGCTATCTACCTGGCCTTAACCTGGGAGGCTTATTGAGCCACCACTGTTGAGCCAATCCTCACCTATGCAAATCTAAAGATAATCCCGAATAAACAGGAGTTCATAGTTTGCTCAGGATTAAGATCGAGTTACTTAGGTCATCTAAGTGAAATAGTCAGTCTTAAATAGTAAACATCATTATAAAGTAAGAGTGACTTATTGCTTGGTCCAATCTTACACAAACTCATTGCATAGGACGCCCCACTCATCATGTAAATACATGAATGAATTAGAATCCTTTCGTTTGTAACATCTTACAACAAATTGTAACAACTACAGAGTGGGCCGCATCCGATAGTGTTACCAAAATAGGGCACCCAACTTTATTCGTATACTATAGACCTTTTTGGCAATTTACTCGAACTTGATCCATCTTTATGTCTCCACATAAAGTTCAAATATTCATATAATAGTCATGGATCTTAGTTTATTGGATTTAGTCTTTATAAGTGAAATTTATAAATTCAATGACAACTTTATTGAATAGATGTTGAATAACATCTTTATTGATAATAGAAAATGTTTAACTTTTCAAACTACGAGTTTTAGGACATACAACCTGACACTAACAACTTATACTACTGAGTAGCACAAGTGGCGAGTCCAGGTCAAACCACAGGGAAGCACAAAATATTAGTCCTTCAAAGCCCATTTTCAGTTAAAGTGGTAAATGGAAGGGGGGGAGTTCTAGTGGAATTGAGTTTAAAATTAATAGAAAATAAAGTGCAAGAAAATAAAGGATAAAAATGCAAATAAATGAGAAGATCTAGCTTAAGGGAATTAGAATTACTTAACTTAACTTTGATCACCAAATTACCTAAATGTAATTTTAGATTATTGGCTATGTCTAGCCCAATTGATTGAAAATTCAATCAATGGTCCTAATTACCTGATTAGCTAAACATGCTAGATGGATCCATACTAAACATATTTAACTAATTGCATTACATTGTAGGACTTATACTAGGATGAATATTTAATTTTCATCATTTAACTAAACATTCAATACAGTTATCTGTAGAATGATAGGGCAATACTCTTTGTTATAGACAATAAAAATGCAAGCCAAACTAACCTATTGCTTCTCATGGATTAACCAACAATTTCATGTCACATATTGAAAGTTAACCCTTAAGCACTCAATTACAAAATCTCAAGTAGTTTGTCAGACAACCAAGAGAAGATGCAATTACTAAGGAAATTTAGATGGAGAGAAACCTATAATCAAGATATAAAAATTTCGTTCAAACAAAACTCCTAAAATTTGCATTGTTCCAAATTCCCCTAAACTAGAAAATAGCTAAAACTTACCTTCCCACGGAGGTGGAGAGGGACAAATTTCGGAATCATTTCATTAATTACATGAGAGAAAGGAGGTAAAATACAAGTGGAAGAGAGAAAAGTGGAAAAACTTCGGCTGAGGAAGCCGAATGGAGGATTCCCTGTTGGGTTTTATGTCATAAAACTCGTGGTTTGTAAATAATAAAACTTAATATGAAAATTCAATAAGTTGTTATTGAATATATGAATTGCTTATTTTTTTTAGAAATAAATCCAATAAAATAAAAGATCCATGACTATTACATGAGTACTTGAACTTTGTGTGGAGACATAAAAGTTGATCAGGTTCGAGTAAATAATCAAAATGATCTATAGTATATGAATAAGGTTGGGTGCCTTATTCTTATAACACTAATGGATGCGGCTCACTCTGTAGTTGTTACAAGGAGTTGTAAAGTACTACAGACGATGTGATCCTAATTGGTACATGTTATGACATGAGAAGTAGGGGCATCCTATGCAATGAGTTTGTACAAGATTGGACCACAAAATAAGTCACTCTTACTTTATAACGCTAGTTACTGTTTAAGACTGACTAGTTCAAAGCGATGACCTAGGTAACTTGACCTTAATCCTGAGCTAACTATGAACTTCTATTTATTCGGAATTATCCTTAGATTTGCATAGGTGAGGGTTGACTCAACAACGCTGGCTCAATAAACCTCCATTTCAGGGGTAAGACCAGGTAGATAGCTGAAGACATAGGGTGCAAGATGGAATTCACTCCTACACGCTTTCAGGGATAGTGGATAGGTTGTTCCCTTAAGTGCTGACTCCGAGCCTTGAACAAGGGGTCCCACCCTCTCATTGTCTCAAGAGGGACTCGGCCTGTTGATCGGATCATCAACCAATTATTCATTAGAGGATCAGTGGGACTTAAGGAACAAGGGGTAATCTTAGGGGTAAAATAGTTATTTGATCCAGCCGTTATTACGAACAACCTATGAAGAGTTTACTTACTAATCATGATTATATTGAGTGTGAAGGAAATCTAAACATAGAGATCCAGTGAGCGGAAGTGAATCGTTCTAAATCCCATTGAGAAAGAACACAACAATTACAGTCTAAATGGAAACGATTATGCATATACTATAAATTACAACATGCTACGTATAAAATAACAAACAAGGGATAGAGTATGCAAACCTTTGAAGAACCTTTCTTCAAGTATGCCTCGATCATTTAGCAACTCAATCAGAACACGATCTCAACAAACGAAACAGCCAACAACACGAACCGATGAATCCTCGATCACTATCGAGTCCAACTCAATCCTCACCACCACAAGAGTTACCTTGGTATTCTCAGTGTGAGAATCCAGGATTTGTGGGCGTTGTATGACTTTGGATAAGGGAAATGAGGAGATAAACGATCGAGTAGACGATTAAGTAAGTGGGAGATAGATGAAGTCTATCGTATAGACTAGATACTCAATCGTTTAGTAAGAAGAAGCCTATCGTATAGACTTTTCTACTTAATCGTGTAGCAACGAGTAATCGAGTAACTATCGTATAGTAAACTCGGAACTCAATCGTATAGTCTCTCTGTGCTACCATTTAGTAAAACGCTTTTACTCGATAGCCATTTTCTGTGAGATCAATCCGAATGAATCAACCAACCAATTTTAGAAAACCAAAATCCTTTTATCTCACAGTTACCATAACTTCCAATAACCTCCCACTCAATCGGTTATTAAAGAAAAATAATTAATTATCATATAATTAATATATTATAAATAAATATGATAACCAACTTATCATATTGTATTTATAACATATGGTTTTAATATTTCATTATATGAAACATATAAACCATAGTTCTTTTTTTATGTTATAGTATTTAATATAAATCATATTTATATTAATTCCTCCAATTAATGTATCTAATACATCAAATCAATTATATCACATATAATTGAATTAATTCAATTATATCACATATAATTAAATTTCCTCTTGTTAATTTGAACACTTCAAACTAACCCAAAATCTGATTCTCAACTTGAACCCATTGAGCTACCAAGGAGACCTTATGAACCTGTACCTTGAAGCTCCAACGGTGCGTGAATAACTGACTAAACTCTTTAGTCACAAGATCCACCATTTGTTAACTGTTGGTCACTCCACTAAAGACTGATAGTTGCACTCTTCACACTACAAATATATTTTTATGTCCATTGGATATAACCAGTCAACAGTGTGATGATTCTTCACAAATCGCTCGTAAGTACAGTTAGGCCAATTTACCGTTTTGCCCCTATAGTTACATCTAACTCCTTAAGTACCACTGATTCCTTTAATGAACAATAAGTCATAGTCCTACTATGACCAAGTTCCCAAGAGAGGGTGTGGTCACTATGTTTAAGACTCAGAATCAGCCCTTAGGGGAGCAATTTATCTACTTACCCCTACTTCGAGGAAGGAGTGAATTCCATCTTGTGTAGCTGAGTTTCTAGCTCTTCAATCAGACAAATTCCAAAAATGGTAGGCTTGTTGAGTTGACAATCTGGCCACTCTCACCCATATAAATCAAAGGACCCCCTCATGAGCAGGAGTTCCCAACTCACTCAAGATTAAGGTCATGTCACCTATGGTCATTCTAATGAAATGTAAGTCTCAATTATCAACAACATTATATAAAGAGACTAATCATCTCGTGGTCCGATCTTATACAAACTCTTTGTATAGGATACCCCGCTCATATATCTCCACATGAATGGTCAGGTTCAGACCATTTGTAGCACTTTACAACACTTGTAACATCTACAAAGCGGGTCGTATCTGTAATATCACCAGGATAAGGTATCCCTCATTTATTCTTATACTGCAGACCATTTAGGTTATTATTTAAGGCATGATCCACTTGTATGTCTCCACATACATGCTTAAGTTACATAAATAACCATGGATCTTAGTTTATTGGATGAGTAAATGCTTATAAAATAACACTTATTTTATTAATAACAATATGTTCACAAAATGTTTACAAACTATGAGACTACAGGAGAATTATGACATCAATCCCAACAGAGTGGGCATAATATATCTATAGTGAGGGGAGTGCAACTCTAAGCTTTAGTGGAGTGACTCAATAGTTAATGAATGGGGGCTAATTCGGTGTAAAGGGTTTAGCCAATTAATCTTCAATCGATGAAGCCCATGATTTGTAGGTCCACTCGGTCCCTCTACTAGCTCACAAATGGATTAGCCTTAGAGTAGTGTGATAAGTTAATTTGAAACGTTCAAATTAGAATTAAGAGAATTAGTAATTATATGTGATATAATTACGCGTTTAATTTTGGAATTAAACAGAAATAGAGAATCAATTAATATTTAAATATTAATTCATGAATAGGGATTCATGATGGTGGAATTAGTGTTAAATTAATTTAATATTTGATATTTAATTAATTAGAATTAATTAAATTTTTAATTAATTATTTATTATTAATTTTATTAGAAAATTAATTAATTAATTAATTTTGTAAAATTAATAAAGATTTCAATTTTGAAAATGAAAAATTGATTATGGAAATCAGTTTTTAAAACAAAATTGAAAAGATGGAAAATGGAAAAGTGGGATTTCTCCACTTTCCATTTCTAGTTGCTCACATACTCTCCACCAATTTCATTGAGTCAATCTTCAAGCATGAGTTGCTTTTCATGCAGCTATCTTTTTTGCATGAGAGTCTTGCAATAAATAGAGAAGATTAAAGTGGAAATCAGGCGTGCAACATATGAGTTTTTGCTGAAAAGCTTAAGGTTGAAGAAGGTCTTCTTCCATGGTGTAGCAGTGATCTTCTTCTCCAAATTCCCTTAATCCAAGCTTATTTTGAGTCCATAACTAAATCTAAGGCACCAAAAGGATAATATAAGACCTTGAGGTGGTTCACAAATAGATTTGGAGGAGATTTGCAGCTGGAATCGAGATTCAAGTGGTTCTACAAAGGTATATCATGAAACTCTCTTATTAGTTTATGAGCATGCTTAATTTAAAGCCAAAATTAATGAATTAGAATGCTTATTGATCCTTTTTACTTCTGCTGCGTGTTTTCTAATTCTAATGTTTCCCTTGCCTTAAAATGAAGAAATTGCTTATATATACTCGCGATGCTCTTGCCGCACAACGCAGATGAAGGGAGGGGGGAGGTAGCGCAGCGACGCTCCCCTCTGCGCGCATGTCTGTCGCACGCATCTTTGTAACGCCGCAGCATCACAAGGCAGCGTCGCGACACTACACCAAATTTGGTGTTTCTTGAAAAAGCACTAGGCGTTGGCACGCAACACTGTGCCTCTAGGGGCATTTTGGTCATTTTGCCTCCTTTGAGGCCTAAATGCTCTTTTTAGCTGATGATTGCTCCAAATTAACCCCGACGATCTATAATGGTCAATTCTACCTCTTAGGCACCCAAAACTTGTAAAAACACTAAGTAAACACAGCAAACACAATAATGACCTTAAATTAAGTGGAGCGAGATAACACATTGTCAGTGTTATCAAACGCCTCCAACTTAATTCATTTTCGTCCTCGAGCAATGTAGAATCACACATTCACACAAAAGTATGCCTACTCAATCACAAAGGTCGTTACTCTAGTCTCAACAGTCTCCGAAGGTAAAATTTATAATAAAAATGAAATCTGATCACAATCAATCAACGAAGCACATTTTAAGAATGTATCTAATCCTATTCATGCATAAGCGCTACTAATTAAGCCCTTAAAACCTGAAATGGTTTTATAGGGCTCTTAATTCATTTTTACCTACTCTGGCTCGAAGGCTCAAGAGCTAAGCTTCCTAGATTCAACAATGCAATGACACACTTATCTAGACATGTCACCTTTGTTTTGGATTGCCCACATGGATTACGTGAAAGACATCCAACTACAAGCAATGCCTCTTAACAAGGTGTCGAAGCTTACTCACTCCTCAGGGGTACTTTAGCACATAGGGAAAATATGGGTGTCATAGCCATCCTAGATTAACCATAACCACAAGAAAGAAGAGGATTCCCCTTAAAAAATAACATATAAACTTACTTTTACTCTACAACATGCTTTGCTTTTTTACAAACTTTCTTTTATTTATTCCAAAATTGGCTTTTACAAAATAACACAAGAGTTTGACAAAAACTTAGGCATGAATTACTAGGTTGAGCTTTTAGTTACTTAACACCTATCACCTAGACCTTTCGGAGTGAACAAAAATTAAACCTAATAATACAACTCTAAGTATACAAGACCCAATTTTGTTAGACAAAGGACCCAAAAATGCATGAGAGATAATAAAAAAAATTAAACGGGCTAAAAATCATGATCATGATCTTCAAACATCATCTCATACAAATCTAATCACAAAGAGGGTATGTCATCAACTCTTCATCATAACAAACCAAGCAAAAGAGAATACAAGCAATTCAAGCACACAAATGTTGTCCAAGCACATCGCTCAAGGACCCCAAGCTATCACAACATACTCCATCCTCAACATAAAATGATACATTGTCCTAATGTACCTCTAATTTAAGCCCAATGAAATAAAAGACTTAATGGAACAGAAAACCTCCTCTAATGATGTTTACATGCACGAGATGGTGGTAGGAGGGCTTGTACATGAATTGATCTTCTTTTTCTTTAAAGGCCAAGGAAAAGAACCTACAAAAGAAAGAAAGAAAAAAGATAAGTTACAAAAGCAATAAGCTTCGAAACCTGACTACTTCCAAGAAGTGCAAATTTTTAACGTCGGTTGCTCGATGTGACCTGTCCTCTGTCAAGGCACAAAAAAATTCTTGTATTTCTCTAGTCCCTTCTTAGATGAGTCGATATAGCTTGGTAAGACTATAAGGCTCTTCATCTTTTGAAAAAAACCAGGCACGTTGAACTTTTATTTTTATTTTTTTTTAATTAAGCAAAAGAGGAAAAATAAATAATGAAAAGATTCAAGTGACTGTAAAAAGTCTAAAGAAACAAAAGACATAATAGACTCGTGAGAGCTAAAAGAGGAAAATTAAAAAATATACGAAATGCCAGGAGTTAAATCAAGACGAGGTCTTTCAACCTTAACTTTATCACCTGGATGTCAGGTTTAGGCTCGAGATCATTCTTAGTTAGGTTTAGGCTCGGGATCATTCTTAGTCTCACAAACTGGTAAACATGGCATGAAGTCCTCATGATCACTAGAGAAGTAGTACTCCACAAGAAACTCTGCATCAATGGTACAGACGATGGGTTACTCTAGCATGCTCTCCAATCGTCGCACGATATTAGTCAGTTGGGCAACATGGTCAGCCATACTTTGCAGCTAAGTTTGATTGTCCTACTAAAATTGAAGAGAACTATTAACAAGTTTAGACACTAAGAATTCCAAAGTCATACCTGGGGACGAATCTCGATGAAGTTGTTTCTTCTTCTCCACCGCATCGACATGGACCACCTCATGCCTCTAAGCTTCTAATAAGTCCAAGGAATGGTCTAGCAATGGCACGTCCAACCTACCAACTAAAGTTGCATTCTAAGCAAAAAGGTCACTTAGACTTTGCAAGTCAGTTCTAGCCTTCACCTCAGGGTAAAGACTTTCCTGGTGGAAACACTTGAACTCATGTTGCCTATGAAGATTGTCCTACTAAAACTCAAAAGTGTTATCTACAAGCTTCATAACAAAAGCCTCCAAAGACTTACCTGACTCGAAAGACTGAGCATGAGTCGACAAGTGGGGTGTCATAAAATCTTGGTTTTCGAAGCTCTACTTCCATCCTGGGTATCTATGGTCAAAAGACTCCTCCAACCTAAGATGATGAGACTCGTCGTCCAAATGACTATAACACCCCTACCTGGAATAGCCATGTGTATTGGATTCTACTAAAACCTCAGGCCTGTTGCCTCTACAGGTTGCGAACTCCACACCGTCACATGGCCAACCAAGAAGGCTAACTCGGTAATTTGGTAGCTAAGTCAACTTACCTCATCATCAGGATCGATACTCGACTCTCGGACATCCAAGATCAATTCAGAAATCTTGTCATGCTTAATTGACACAAAAAGAAAATAAATAAAAGCAAAAGGAACTTTAACCAAAAATTAACTAAGAAAAACTAATTGGATGGCTCCAAGAAAGCAATAATTCAGATGGTAATTGATTGATCTTAGTTGATCTTAGTTAGTTCTTCTTAGTTAGTTTTTAGTTAAAGTTTTCTTTTGCTTTGATTTGTTTTCTTTTTGTGTCAGTTAAGCATGACAAGATTTCTAAATCAATCTTGGACGTTTGGAAGCGAAGTTGCAGATTTTGACGAAGAGGTAAGTGGCCTTTGACGCTACATAGTCGAGTTGACTTCCTTAGTTGGCCACTTGATGGAAAGGAGTTCACAACAAGTAAAGGTGTGCAGGAGTTTCCTACTCGAGTGGCATCCTATGAAAGCATGCCCGACGTTGCAGTGGATGCCAACACCATGTGGATTCGCCGAGGAGGGGTATTTTAGTCATTTGGACTATGAGTCTCATCATCCTAGATGGGAAGAGTCTTTTGACCATGGATACTTAGGATGGCAGGAGAGCTTAGACAGCCAAGCTTCCACAGTACTACACCAGTTGATTCATGCTTAGTCTTCAGGGTCAGGTAAGTCTTTAGAGGCTTTGGTTATAGACCTTGCTGACAGTGCTTTTGAGTTTCAGTAGGACAACCTCCGCAGATAGCAGAAGTTTGAGCACTTCAAGCAAGAGAGTCTTTGTCCCAAGGCAGAGGCTAGAACTAACTTGCAAAGTTTGAGTGACCTTGTTGCTTAGCTTGCAACTTTAGTTGGGAGGCCCCCTACTTAAGCGAGTAATTAGGGAGATAAACAAGGTATAAGTTAATTTTATGTTGTAGGAAAAAGGTTAGAGAAAAAGGAAGAAGAAAATTCTAAGTGTGGAAATAGGACTCTCGGTTGGCTTTGTGTTGGCCTTAGCAAGTGGAAAATTGGCCAAGTATAGAACCCAAGAGTAGGTATGCGTTGGTGTTAGGAAACATTGACGCATGAGGCATTATGTGTGTGGCGAACAAGGCTTATAAGAGTTGTGTGAGGCTAAGTGTTGAAGTCAAGGACAACTATGTGTTGGTGGTAAGGCATAAGCGCATAAGTTGGTGGATTTCCATGATGTGTTGGTGTAAGGCCAGACTATGATAGAAGCATGGTGTGGATTGGTCGAGCGATGCCATGAAAAGGTTGTCCAAGCGTGGGTGAGGGACATGTCAAATGGCCATGGGTTAACAAGAGACTTGCATGATCGTGCATCGAGGAAGAGCCATCATGCAACAAGTATGGGCCAGGTGCGAGCAAATAAGCGCTCTGTTGCACGTGAGCGTGGGCGCTGGGCATTGAGGCGTTATGCAAGGGTGATCACATAGTTGCACGTGGGGCTGCACGATGAGCGCAAGGCGCTGGGCATACAATGAAGCTAGGAAGCTGTGCGATGAGGCATGCAATGTGCGTTGACAAGGTCGTGCCATGCTCATGCGATGCCAAGGCTTGAAAGACCATGCAACGAAGGTGCTATGCATTGGCCTATGAAGTATGCGCCAACCATAAGGCTAAGCGTGGGAAGAAGAATGCAACCATTTGGACTATGCATTAGCCTTAAGAAGCTAGCTAGACGCAAGGTGGGCTAAGACAAAGGTTATGAGTCCAAGCAAGTAAGGCCAAGAGTGGTTAGGTGTCCAAGGAAGCTAGGCGTTGACAAGGGCATGCATTTAAGAGATATTATGCATCTAAGAGGGAAGTATGCATTGAGATTGAGGATTCTTGGAGGTTAAGGAATAAGATGACAACAAGGTATTGGAGTTAGAAAAACACAGCAGAAGTAAAACTGATCATTAAGCATTCTAATTCATTAATTTTGGCTTTAAATTAAGTATGCAAATAAACTAATAAAAGGGTTTCATGACATACCTTTGCAGAACCTCTTGAAACTCGAATTCTAGCTACTAATGTTCTCTAAATCTGCTTGTGAACCACCTCAATGCCTTCCTTACTATCCTTTTGGTGCCTTAGACTGAGTTGTGAGACTTAAAATAAGCTTGGATTAGGGGAATTTGGAGATGAGGTCACTGCATCACCATGGTAGAAAGCCTTCTTCAACCTCAAGTTTTTCCAGCAAAAAACTATCAAATTGCATGCTCGATTTTCAGCCCAATCTTCTTCATTTATTGCAGGCTTCTTTGCTGCATGAATTTGGAGATGACTATCATGCAAACTCCTTTGTTGCATGTATTGCAGCTCATGCTTGGAAGATTGACTTAAGTTTATAGTGGAGAGTGTGTGAGCAACTTTGTTTGAAAGTGGAGAAATCCCACTTTTGGGATTTTCCATTTTCCATCTTTTCAATTTTGATTTTCTAAATTGATTTCCAAAATCGATTTTTCAAAAATGAAATCTTTATTAATTTTATAAAATTAATTCATTAATTAATTTTCTAGTAAAATTAATAATAAATAATTAATTAAACAATTAAGTAATTATAATTAATTCAATATCAAATATTAAATTAATTAACACTAATTCCACCATCAGGAATCCCTATTCATGAATTTAATATTTAAATCATATTTAAATATTAATTGATTCTCCAATTTCGTATAATTTTAAAATTAAACGTGTAATTATATCACATATAATTACTAATTCCCTTGTAGGAATGTATCAGCAACAGCAGAACTCTAATTCATTAATTTTGGCAAAATATAAAGCACGCTCTTGCAAAAACAAGTGAGTTTCATAACATACCTTTGTTGAATTTCTTCAGAGCTTGATCTCCAACTGCAATCTTCTCTGAATCTCGTTGCAAACCACCTCAAGATCTTCCCCACTATTCTTTTAGTGTTCTAAATTGAGTTATGGGACTCAAAACAAGTTTGAATCAAGGGATTATGGAGAAATGCTCACAGTAGCAATCTTGTTGAAGAACACTTTCTTCACAAAAAAAGTTCAACTAAAATTCTATCGATTGCATGCCTCAAAATCACTCCATTCTTCTTTATTTATTGTAGGTGAACATGCAAAGAAGAATGTTGCATGACTTGCAGCTCATGCTTGGAGTTAATGAAGGAGAGGAAATGTGTTATGTGTGAGTATGAAGAAGATGGATAATGGAATATCTCAATATTCTATTTGTGCATGGTTTTTCAATTTCCAATTCATCTCAAAATCAAAAGTTGGTTTTAAAATCCATTTTGATTTTAAAACTGAAAATTTTAATTTTATAAAATTAATTTCATAAATTAATTTTTAAATAAAACTAATTAATTTCATATCAAATATTAAATTAATTTTTACACATATCCATCTTTATATATTTAAATCATATTTAAATATTAATTCTCTCAATCCGTTTAATTCTCAAAATTAAACACGTAATCATATCTCATATAATCACTAATTTCCTTAATTCTAATTTGAACGTTTCAAATTAACTTATCACGCTACTCTAGAGCTAATTCAATTACAAGCTAGTAGGGGGACCTTGTGGACCTATAGATCATGACTCCAACGATCCGAGATTAATTAGTTAAACTCATTAGACCAAATTAACCCTCATTCGTTAACTAATGGATCACTCCACTAAAGCTCATAATTCCACTCTCCTCACTGTAGATATATTATGTCCACAGCTATCTATTAGGTCTTACCCCTGAAATGGGAGGCTTATTGAGCCGACGCTGTCGAGCCAACCCTCGCCTATGCACATCTAAGGATAATCCCGAATAAACAGGAGTTCATAGTTAGCTCAGGATTAAGATCGAGTTACATAGATCATCTAAGTAAAATAGTCAGTCTTATATAGTAAACAACGTTATAAAGTAAGAGTGACTTATTTCTTGGTCCGGTCTTATGCAAACTCATTGCATAGGACGCCTCCACTTCTCATGTCATAACATGTACGAATTAGGATCACATCTTATGTAGCACTTTACAACTCTTTGTAACAACCACAGAGTAGGCCGCATCCAATAGTGTTACCAGAATAAGGTACCCAACCTTATTCATGTACTATAGATCATTTTGACTATTTACCCGAACCTGATCTATTCTTATGTCTCTACATAAAGTTCAAGTACTCATGTAATAGTTATGGGTTTTAGTTTATTGGATTTAGACTTTCAAGTACACAATTTATATAAGTTTATTGATTATAGAAAATGTTTATCATTTTACAAACTGCGAGTTTTTAGGACATAAAACCGAACAAGAGTTTCACTCCCCTCACTGTAGATATATTATGTCTACTCGATATAACTATAATTAGTAAGTTAATACTTCATGAGTTGTTCATAATAATGGTTGGGTCAAATGGTTGTTTTACCCCCGAGATTACCTCTTGTTCCTTAAGTTCAACGGATCATCTAATGAATAATTGGTTTGTGATCCGATCAAAAAATCGAGTCCCTCTCAGGCCAATGAGAGGGTGGGGCCCCTTGTTCAAGACCCGGAGTCAGCACTTAAGGGAACAACCTTTCTATTATCCTTGAAAATGGGTAGGAGTGAATTCTATCTTGCACCCTATGTCCCTAGCTATCTACCCGGTCTTACCCATGAAATGGAAGTTTATTGAGTTGGCGCTGTTGAGTCAACCCTCACCTATGCAAATCTAAGGATAATCCCGAATAAACAGTAGTTCATAGTTAGCTCATGATTAAAGTCAAGATATATAGGTCATCGCTTTGAAATAGTCAGTCTTAAATAGTAAACAACGTTATAAAATAAAAGTGACTTAATTCGTAGTCCGATCTTGTGCAAACTCATTGCATAGGACGCCCCCACTCCTCATGCCATGACATGTAAGAATTAGGATCATTTCATTTATAGCACTTTACAACTCCTTGTAACAACTACAGAGTGGGCCACATCCAATAGTGTTACCAGAATAATGCACCCAACCTCCTTCATATACTATAGATCATTTTGACTATTTACTCGAACTTGGTCCAATTTTATGTCTCCAAATAGTTCAAGTACTCATGTAATAGTCATGGATTTTTTTAGTTTATTGGATTTATTTCTAAAATAAAATAAGCAATTCATATATTGAATAACAACTCATTGAATTTTCAGAATAAGTTTTTATTGTTTACAAACCACAAGTTTTAGGACATAAAATCCAACACTAGGTAAGCTAGGTGGCTCAACTAAATAAATCCTTGGTCAAACCATGTAGGAGGTGGACGCATACATGTTTAGGTTAAAGATGGAGAAGACACCTCAAAGTAAAAGGTTGTAGGGAAGTAGGTGGTGGTAAAGCAAGGTGAAGACACTTTAAAAGTTCACTAGTAAGAGGTGTCATGCGTTGGAGCCTTAAGAGATGATGAGGATAGGTTGCTAAATGCCTATAAATACCACCCTAGGGCTTCACTTTAGCACATAACACAATTTTCCTTCAAAAGATGTTGGGAAGAGTGATTAAGGGCAAGTTTGGAGTAGGCCATGTGTTGTCATGAGCAGCATGCATTGATAGCAAGACCATGCATTGATCAAGAAGGCAGAAGGTGCAGGTGTTGTCCAGGCATTGGGGGCAGACTGTAACCCAAGTTCAAACGAGTTCTCCCAAACTACTCGTGTAAATCAGGCGATTCTTGAGCTAAAATCTCATAAATTGGATGTAGTTTCTGTATAAGTGCTACTATAAGGAAAATCTAAGTTAAGGGTTGTCAAAATTGAAGGAAATCAAGAGGTGTTCACAAAAGCAAGGATAGCCAAGAAAGATGGAGGAATCTAAAGATTTTGAGCACTTGCGTTGGCATTTTAAGCCCAAATTTTAAGGTAAGCCTGTTAAGACAATTTTGAACAGGCTTGTAGAAGGAAACTTCTTAAGAAAAGGTCTAGAAATTAAGTTATTAAACAAGTAAATAGTTTCCTGAGTATGTTGAGTTAGTTCCGCATTAGCACAACGATTGAGTGTGTTGAGGTTGTTCCACCTCAGTAAATAAAGATGTGAGTATGGTTCCACCTCGTTACCTGGGAGTATGGAGTTGGTCTATCCTAGGGAAGCTCAGGTACAGGTATGGTACGTTTTTAAAAGGCTTTATTAAGGGCCAGTTTTCAATTCAGTTTCTTTTTACGTGTTTCTAGTCCAAGCTTGAAAGTTATGTTTTAAGTAAAGTCACTCACTGGCCTTTTTGAAACTCATTCTTTTCTTTCATGTTTTCTTCTCAGGTAGCGAACGATGGAGTTCCAAGGTGCTGCTAAGGTCAAGGTCTATCACACCACAACCACACTTCTGGATTTAAGTTATTGTTGTAAACAGTTGTAGCTGAAAGTCTGAAGATTGAATAAACGTTATACTATTTGTAATAAAATAGGTAAAGCTAAACAGTTGTTGCTTATTTACTTGGCTTAAAGTTTAATGAGCAAAACAGGTACAGTTGGGCATTAGGTATCACAAAAGGGTGGTATTTTCCATCCTCACGCTTCCTTCTCGGTTCGAGAGGGGAGCTCAGGAGGGGGTGTTATAAGACGAGCCATTGTCGAACCATTCCTTTGATTGGTCAGAGGCTCCGATGCATGAGGTAGTCCATGTCGACATGGTGGAGGTTCAAGAGCCAGTTCCTAGAGATTCATGCCCAGGTATAACTTTGGAGTTCTTAATTTATGAACTTGCTAATAACTCTCTCCAGTTTCAGTAGGACGTTCAAGCTCAACTGCAAAGCATGATCGCCTATGTTGTCAAGTTGATAGAGACCGTGCAAAGACTCGAGAGCGTGTCAGAGTAACTCATCATCTATATCTCAGAGGCAAAGTTTCTTGTGGAGTGCTACTGCTCCTGTGATGATGAGGACGTCACTCCAAACTTACCACTTTATGAGGTTAAGGAGGATTCCGAGCCTAAATCTGATAAGATCTAGGTGATAGAGTTAGAGGTCAAAAGACCTCACCCTATTCTGACTCCTGGTGTTTCGTATACATTTGAGTTTTGTGTCCCTTAGTTTTCACGAGTCTATCGAGTCTTTTTTTCTTTAGACTATTTAGGGTCGTTTGAGTCTTTCGATTCTTTCTTTTTACCTTTTTTGCCTTATTCCAAATAATAAAAATTTTACCTGTCTGGTTCTCTTCAAAAGATGAGAAGCCTTATAGCCTTACCGGACTATATTGACTCATCCAAGAAAGGACAAAAGAAATACGAGAATTTCTTTGTACCTTGACAGGGGACAGGACACGTCGAGCAATTGACGTTAAAAATTTATCCCTGGAGGGAGCTAGGTGAAAAATTCACTACTTTCCTTTACTGTTTTTTAGTTAACTTCTTGTTTTTCTTTTGTAGGCTCTTCTCCTTTGTCTTAAAGAAGAAGAAGATCAATTTAAGGCAGCCCTCTTACCATCATCTCGTGTTCAAAAACTGTTGGGGATGATGCCCTAAATCTCATAGGGTCCTGTAGTTTATAAACACTTGTATGAACAAACATTTTGTGATTTATAATATATGATATTTTATAAACTTTAGTCTATGAAATATTTGATATTTTTAGTTTCATTAACCGCAAACCAATAATCTAAGATCCATGGTTATTGTTGTAACTTAAACATGTATGTAGAGGCATACAAGTGGATCATGTTTTAAGTGATAATCTAAATGGTCTGTAGTATATGGATAAGGAGGGATATCTTATCCTGGTGACACTACGAGTGTGGCCCACTTTGTAGGTGTTACAAATGTTGTAAAATGCTACTTATGATTTAATCTTGATCATTCATGTTTTAAACATGCGAGCGTGGATGTTCTATACAAAAGAGATTGTATAAGACCCGACCACAAAATGTTTAGTCTTGTTATATAACGTTGTTCATAATTGAAACTTTCATTTCACTAGAATGACCATAGGTAACATGACCTTAATCCTGAGTGAGTTGTGAATTCCTGCCTATGAGGGCGGTTCTTTGATTTGCATGGGGAGAGTAGCTAAATCATCGATTCCCTACCATTTTAAGGATTCATCTGATTGGGAAGTTAGGAACTCAGTTACACAAGATGAAATTCACTTCTTCCCCGAAGCAGGGGTAAGTAGATAAATTTCTCCCTTAAGGGCTAATTTCGGGGCTTGAACAATGTAGCACCACACCCTCTCTTGGCCCGAGAAGGGTTTAGTCATAGTGGGACTATGGTCTATTGTTCATTAGAGGAATCAGTGGTACTTAAGGAGTTAAATGTAACTACAGGCACAAAACTGTAAATTGGCCCAGCTATACTTACGAGTGATTTGTGAAGGGTCATTGTACTATTGATTGGTTATATCTAATGGACATAGAAATATATCTGTAATGCGAAGAGTGTAGTTGTCGATCTTTAGTGGAGTACTCGGCAGTTAACGGATGGTAGATAATGTGATTAAAAAGTTTAGTCAGTTATTCACGTACCGTTGGAGCTTCAAGCTACAGATCCATAAGGCCCCCTTGGTAGCTCAATGGATTCAAGTTGAGAATAAGTTTTTTGGTTAGTTTGTAATGTTCAAATTAACAAGAGGGAATTTGATTATATATGATATAATTGATATAATGTATTTGATACATTATTGTTTGATTGGAGGAACTAGTATTTGAATATGATTCAAATATAAATTCTATGAATAAGATTCATAGTTATTAAATTTAATATAAATATGATTTATATTAAATGCCATAAAAGAGAAAAGGAATTATGGTTATATATTGTATATGATGCAATATTAAAACTATAGGTTTTAAATATAATATGATAAGTTAGTTATTGTATTTATTTATAATTTATTAATTATATGATAACTAAAATTTCTTTTTGTTAATAACTGACTTTAGTGGGTGGTTATACGGTTTTTATGGCAAAGTGGAATAAAGATGGAAAAGTTGTTTTCTAATTACACTACGAAACGAGTTATCATCTTGACTATCGAGTGACTACACGATAGCATCGAGTTTACTATACGATAGTGCTCTTAACTAAACGATCGAGCAACGAGTCTATACGATAGACTTCCATCTTCTACACAATAGTGCTGCATTTTACTCGATCGTATTTCTCCTTCCCTCTAACCAAAATAAGCCAGAGCCCACCACTCCTGGATCCTCACACCAAAAATACCAAGGTAATCTGGTGGTTGTGTCCGGATCTGTTCAAGGATCGAGTTTCTACTTGTTGGTGTTCGAGGGAGATCGAGTTCGAGTTATTGCTCGCTCCGTTCGAGTTTGATCGAGGGATACACTTGAAGAAAGGTTCTTCAAAGGTATTGTTTTCTTGATCCTTTATATTTAATTCAAGAAGCATGTTGTAATTCATGATTAATGCATAATTTGTTTAGTATGACTGTGAATGTATGTGTTCTTTCACAATGGAGTTTGGATGATCCGCTTTTGCTCATAGGTCCTCTATAATTAAAGTTCCTTCAGAAACGTCATCAAAGGAGGTTTTTTGTTCCCTTGACTCTTTTATTTTA
This sequence comes from Benincasa hispida, assembly GCF_027475165.1. NCBI lineage: Eukaryota > Viridiplantae > Streptophyta > Magnoliopsida > Cucurbitales > Cucurbitaceae > Benincasa > Benincasa hispida. Next base: position 33,775,081 of record NC_143482.1, read on the forward strand.
TTGGGCTTAGATTAGAGATACATTGGATGTATCATTTTAAATTGGGGGCAGGGTATGTTGTGACTGTTGGGGTCTTTGAGCGTTGTGCCCGAACGTTGTTTGTGTGCTTGAATTACTTCCTTGCTCTTTTGCTTGGTTTGTTATGAGGAGTAGTTGATGACACACCCTTTTTGTGATTAGGTTTGCATGAAACTATGTTTAAATAGCATGATCATGATTTTTAGCCCATTTTAAAATTTTTTCTTATTTCTCATGCATCTTTAAGTCTCTTGTCCAACGAAATTAGGTCTTGCATGCTTAGATTTGTATTACTGGGCTTATATTTTTGTTGTCACCCTGAAAGGCCTAGGTAATGCGTGTTAAGTGACTGAAAGCTCAACTCAGTAATGCATGCCTAAGAATTTGCCAAACTCTTGTTTTGTATTGTAAAAGCCAAATGCATAGTAAATAAAAAGCAAGTTTGTAAAAGGCAAAGCATGTTATAAGGTAAAAGCAAGTTTGTATGATATTTTTTAAGGGGATTACTCCTCTTTCCTAGGGTTATGATTAACCTGGGGTGGCTATGACACTCGTAGTTTCCCTCTGAGCTAAAGTACCCTGAGGAATGAGTAAGCTTCGACACCATGTTAAGAGACATTGCTTGTAATCGAATGTCTTTCATGTAACCCGTGTGGGCAAGCCAAAACAAAGGTGACGTGTCTAGATAAGGTTTCCTCTTTAGTGTAAAGTAAAAAAAAATGAATGAAAAAAAGGAAAAAAAGAATAAAAGTTTGGTTTCCTTAAGTATGTCATTGTAGAGTTGAGTTGAGGAAGCTTGACTCTTGAACTTTTGAGCTAGTGTAGGGGGAAAACGAATTGAGGGCCCTATAAAACCATTATGAGTTTTACGAGCTTAATTAGTAGGGCTTTTGACTCACTCATGCATGAATAGTTTAAAATCATTTTTTAAATGCACTTCATTATTGATTGTAGTTGGATTTCATTTTTTTTATTGCAAATCTTATCCTTATAAACTGTCAATACTGAAGTAACGATCTTTGTGATTGAGCAAGCATAATTTTTTTTTGTGAATGTGTGATATCTACCTTGCTCCGAGGGCGATCAAGAATTAAGTTGGGTGTGTTTGATAGCATAAAAAATGTATTATTTTCCTCTTCTTAATTCTAGGTTGTTGCTATGTTTAATATGCTTATTTAGTGATTTTACAGGTATTGAGCATCTTGGAGGTAGAATCAGTTGTTACGAGCTGTTCAGGATTAATTTGAAGCGAGCTAATTTGAGCAACGGGGTTTCAAAAGGACGTGAAATAAAAAAAAATGCCCCTGGAGAAAGCATTGCAACGCTGAACCGAGTGTTGCACAACGCTACAAGGTAGAAGCTGCCTATTTCATGAAGAAACAGGGAAGTGTTGCAATGCTACGAACTTGAGATAAGCACGCGCATGAGACAGGGTAGCGTTGCAATGCTGCATTGCAACATTGTGACGATTTAGGGCAAAATAGACACACCTCCACTCGAGCTTCCAACCGATTTCCCCCCTCTTTTCTCTCTTTCACTTTATTCTTTAGGTGTTTCTTTAGTAGTTAATTGAGTAAATGTCGGATTGTAGCTTCTCATCTTCCATTGGAATGTAAGATTTTGGTTTCTTAGCTTAGAGATTTGGAGGAACTCAATGTTATTTTGGGAGATTCTAATTTCATGATCTATACAAACTTGTCTATGGGTTTCAATCCAAGTTTTACATTTATGAATTGCATGATTTTATTGTTGACTGATAGTTAATGATTTTGTTGTGCAATTTGAATGCTTGGAGATAACTTGTAGTATGTGACATTTAATTATAGGTTAATCTCAAAGGAAGCAATATGTTAGTTAGGCTTGCAATTTGTTGTCTATAATGAATAGTATTGCTCCCATCAACCTAGAGAGAAACCACATTGAATGTTTAATTAGACGTTGGAAGTTAAACACTCATCTTAGCGTCATCCCTATAACTTAATGCAATTTATCAATTTATATGGAGCGGATTCATTTCTATGCATTTTGATTAATTAGATAATTAGGACCATTGGTTAGGATTCCAATCAATTGGGCTAAGCATAAACAAGGAGTTTAAGTCATGTGTTGGTTCAATGATGGTGAATCCTCTTGGTTCAATGATCTTAATTACATTGGGTAAATCCATCCCTTTGAGGTAAGACATCTCGATTAATTGTGTTTCTATCAACACCAACCCCCATTTCTATTTTACCTTTTTAATTGAAAAAAAACTTCGATGAACTAATCTTCTGCGCTTCCCTGAGGTTCGGTCTTGGACTTGCCGCTTGTATTACCAGTTAGTATAAGTGGTTTGTTCAATGACTTATAAATTTTATTTGTGTAGTGAGAGTTTACGGGCGACGGTAAACTTTAGAGCCTACCAAATTGGTGTTGTTGTCGAGAAAGCCAGTTTGTTCTTCTTAGTTAGTTTTTAGTTAAAGTTTTCTTTTGCTTTGATTTGTTTTATTTTTGTGTCAGTTAAGCATGACAGGATTTCCAAATCAATTTTGGACGTCTAAAAGCAAAGTTAGAGATTTTAACGACGAGGTAAGTGGCCTTCGATGCCATATTGCTGGTTTGGCTTCCTTAGTTCGCTACTTGATCGAAAGGAGTTCGCAGCAAGTAGAGGTGTGCGGGAGTTGCCTACTCGAGGGGCATCCTATGCAAGCATGCCCAAGATTGCAGTGGATGCCAACACCATGTGGATTCACCGTGATGACTGCCCAATTGTTTTTCAAGCACATCGTGAAATTATGGGATGTTCTCGTGAGCATCATTAGTGATCGTGATGAGAGATTCATTAGAACCTTTTGGACGAAATTGTTTAAGATATTGGGATCTACACTAAATATTTATTCCAGTTATCATCCTCAAACGGATGGCCAGACTGAATCTTCAATAGCATGCTCAAAGAATATCTGCGTCATTTTATCGATGCCAAACAAAAGAACTGGGTTCATGCCATACTGATAACTTGTAGAAATACAAGTTATTTATACCATTTTTATTTAGATTATGCGGCTAAAAGAAGGAAAAGTTGCATCGACAGTATAGAAATTTTCTTAGAAATACGAAAATTGTAAAGTGTCGTAAGCACACCCGCTAACCCCATTGTGATGACAAAATGGAATGTCCAAGTCTTTGTTTTGCAGGAAACAGGTCACCGCATGTGATAATTGCTCGAGAACGAAAAAGAACAACGCAATTGCAACGCATGCGACGATCGATCATGGACTCAAGCGTTCAACGCATTTCCATCGCATGCGAAAATTGATAGAAGATCAAAACAATTACACCACATGTGGCGATCGATCAAAGATGTAAAGAGCAACGCATTCGTAAGGACTTCTGATAGTGTACAACTTTTCTGTTGTATGATTCTGACAAATCAATCATGGAGCAGAGCGAACGTTTCCACCAAGCCATGGCAGGAATTATCAGATTTTCAAAGTAGGACCACTAATACAGAAGCCAAGGTCTATAAATAACTTCCTCAAATTCAATGAAAAGGAGGCTGGTCTGAAGAGACAATCCAGAGAAAATCCGGGAGAACAACGAGACAAGACCGAGAGGTATGTCTCTGAGCAAGCAATTATTTCCATTCCTGAAGAAGAAGCTCTGTGCGAGAGGTCACTTCTACCTGGAAAGCAAGCCTGAGAGGGAAGCTTTCCACTCCATTTCTTCCACACACCGGCAAGCACATTGTCTCCGATCGGGATCTATGTCAAGACATTGACAGTCTTTCTGTATTTTTTTTTATTTTCCATTCATCTACTGTGTTCATCTATCTTTAATCTTTCATTCACTATCTGTAACAAACGCTGATCTTTAGATTTAAATATCATTATCGTAATCATTGTCATTTCTCTATTCTTTTCCATACATTCATCATCTGTTTTCTCCATCATGTGTCACTAATCCCCAGTGTAAGGGGAAGGATTAAGCGAGTGAATTAATCCTTGTTAAGAAAATCGGCTAAGTTTAGTTAAAGCATGCTCGACGACATCTTCACCTGTGAGAGCAAAAGTGAAGATGTTATTCTGCCTATCGAAAGAAGTTTGGAAGAATGCGTTAACTAAAGCGAGAAGTATTTCCAGAGATGGAAACAACCTTGCGTTCATCACGTTCATCCCTGTTTCACCATAGACATATGGGAATGCGACCGATCACTGAAAGGTGTAAGCCAAGGGAAAGCGGAACCTTAGTTGCGTCCTCAGCGAGATTGACGAACTTGCAATATCCTTTCCCTCAACCCATTCTCTTTCTGACTCATTCACAAGACTTGCCACCGCATTCATTAGATTCGTTTGCACAACTGCATAGCCAGTCCTCAACTTGGATATTAATAGTTTATTCATTTATTTTATCACCGGAATTTACTTTATCGCATTTTATTCTTTACCGCAATTTACTTTTACCGCATTTTACATTTCGCAAACCCAATTCATTATTCTTTATTGTAATCGGTCGCATCTACCAACTAGTATCGCATTAATCATAACGTGTTCGACCTCATATCACTTTGAGAAACTTGCGTTGGAATTATACTTGGTTCCAGCGCAAGAAAACTTGTGACACGCACTACACGAACGCATACTATGAAGCATTTAAGCATCATCACATACATTTAGAACTTAGTATCGCATATTATCATAAGTCACAGCGCATAAGCACACACGCATAAATTTTATCTTGACAAGTTTTTGGCGCCGTTGCCAGGGATAAGAACTTGAATCATCAAAGCATAAATTTATCCTTTACAAGTTTTTGGCGCCGTTGTCGGGGATTAGCAACGTTTAGTGTTGAATATTTTTGTGGTATTTTGCAGGACAGATCTCTGTTGTACTGTCTGTTTGACGCGAAGAGCAAGCTGACAGTTAATGAAAACTGGGCCTAAACCAAATTCGAAGCCGACCCAGAGATCAAATGTACTTTTCACGTACGAGCACGCCAAAACCGTATATGGCGAAGAAGGAACATGGCTAACAACGATAGGCCCGAAGGAAATCAAGTGGTAAATCGGCCGGCGCAAGACACCGTTTTCCTGGCAGCCGACTGCAATATCCCAATGAGGAACTATGCGGCACCAAATTTATATATGACTTCTCGCCCGAAATTGTAAGACCCACGGTGGAAGAGAATGCACGATTTGAGATAAAGCCGATCATGCTTCAAATGATCCAAAATGTGGGGCAATTTGGAGGTCTACAAGGAGAAGACCCGCACGCACACTTGACCAGTTTTGTGGAAATGTGCAATACATTCTCCATTCCTGGTGTGACTCCGGAAAGAATTAGACTGTATCTCTTCCCGTATACACTGTGGGATGAGGCAAAGAAGTGGGCTCATTCATTGGAGCCAAATGAAATTAATTCTTGGGACCAGTTGGTCGAGCGATTCATGAAGAAATTCTTCCCGCCCACAGTCAACGCAAGAAGACGGAGGGATGTGTTGAATTTTGAACAGATGGAAAATGAGACTCTTAGCACCGCATGGGTGCGATTGAGAAGATTGGTAAAGAATTGTCCGCACATCGGGATTCCGGATTGCGTTCTGATGGAAACATTTTACAATGGCCTTGAGTGATCAACGCAAGCTGTTGCTGATGCCTCTGCGGCAGGAGGATTTATGGACAAAACATACACTGAAGCCAAGGTCATCTTGGATCGCGTTTCGCGAAACACAGATGACTGGGTACATGATGGGTATAGGGAAGAGGCCTAGAGACAAGAAAAGCAGAAAATGTCATTGTACCAGCTGATACAATGACAACATTGGCCGCACAAATGGCCACAGTTACCTCTCTCCTCCAAATGATGGCGATTAATCAGGGAACCCTATCCCAGGGTACAACGCAAGCCAATGCGCTAACACAAGTGGCAGCATAAGCTGTGCACAATGTGGAGGGGGTCATTCAGCAGAAATGTGCCCATCGAACCCACAGACAGTGTACTTCATTTAGAACAACCTGTACAACCCGGGTAGGCGAAACCATCCCAACTTCAGTTGGGGAGGGAATAATGACCATGGAGGCCAAAGGAATCTGCAGAACAATTACGGGAATTGAGGAAACCCTTCAGCTTTTCACCAGGGTTAGAATCAGAGTCACCACCAACAGAGGCAATCGCACAACCAACCTTCCTCATCAAACACCTCAATAAATACATCGTCCTTGGAAGCTCTGCTGAAGCAGTATATAGAGAAAAATGATGCGGTCATGCAATCGCAAGCATCTTCCATAAGGAATTTAGAGGTCCAAGTCGGGCAACTGGCACTCGAGCTTAGAAATAGAACACTGGGAATGCTGCCCAGCAATTCAGAAGCCCTCGGATCTAATGGGAAGGAACAATGTCAGTAGTTACATTGTGCAGGCAAGTCTAACCACCTGTGGGGATGCGGTTGCGGTAATCTTGAAGAACCATTTTTCAATCAGCATCTCTAACACTATCTTTACTGCTTTCTTTATCGCTTTCTTTACTGCTTTCTTTATTGTGTTGTTATTACTTTCTTAAATTAGTTACTGCTTACTTGAATTTACTTCTACTTCAATTCCAACTTGCATATTGAAGCCCTATCACCCCGAACATGATGATGAACAACGTAACATGTTCACGAGTCCATCCACCACAATGAAGAATCCAATGGAGAATAAAGTCGAACACATTGGAGGACCAAGACGGGAGCTGACAGAATTCTTGGTAAAGTGGAAAGGCTTCCCTGACGAAGAAATCAGCTTCGAGCGCGCAGAAAACCTGAAGAATGATGCTTAAACAATCGATGAGTTTGAATAAAGTCGGACGACGGGGACATCAACCAATTAAGTAAGAGAGAATGTCAATGTCATGCTTGTTCAGGGCCTGTTGCCCATGGTTGCATGCTCATCCCAATCCCCTCCCCTCCTCCCCCCCCCCCTCCCTCTCTTTTTTTTATCATGCTTTCATCTTATGTATTTCATTCTATTTGCTTTGTTAGTTCATCTTGTTGTAAGTGACCGCTCGCCTATGTCTTTATGCAAAAGTGATAGTCACGCCATTGCTTAGAATGCACTATATGGGGATAAGACTAACCATCATATCCTCATACCTCGAGGGTATGCTATAAAATCGTTGTTGTTGTTTATCACTTTCTAGCCTACTACAATCTTTCTTCTGTCAACTCATACTTTCAAACGCTTGCAAAAACCTTTTTCTCTAAATCTGTTTTCTTCAAAACAGGGTTAAAGGTTGTGAGAGATAATGTTGTAAGTGAATTGTGGCATATATAGAACATCACACAACAATAAATCATTAGAAAGCCTCACATCTAAAAAAAAAATCTATTAGGGTTGATGCCCTAAAGTCTCGTGTCCTGTAGTTTGTAAATAGTTTGTACAAACGCTTGTGTTGTATAATATATGATATTTACTTCACATCTTGTATTTTTGCTTAGTTGCTTATTTTATTTGCTTTACCACAAACCAATAAACATAAAATCCATGGTTATTTGTATGTGACTCAAGCATGTATGTGGTGACATACAAGTGGATCATGTCTTGAGTGATAACCAAAATGGTCTGTAGTATATGGATATAGGAGGAAAATCTTATCCTGGTAACGCTACGGATGCGGCCCGCTTTGTGGAATGGTCACAAGTGTTGTGACTTGTCACAGATGGTATGGTCCTGATCATTTGTGTTGGGGACATGCGAGCGAGGGCGTCCTATACAAAGAGTTTATATAAGACCTGACCACAAAGTGTTAACGTCTCGTTATATAACACCATTCATGATAGAGACTTCACTTCACTAGGATGACCATAGTTAACATGACCTCAATCCTGAGTGAGTTGGGAACTCCTGCCATTGAGGGCGGTTCTTTGATTTGTATGGGTGCGAGTGGCCAGCTCGCCGTTTCGAGCCTACCATTTTGAAGATTCATCTGATTTGGGAACTGGGAACTCAGCTACACAAGATGAAATTCACTCCTTCCCCGAGGTAAGGATAAGTAGATAGATAGCTTCTTTAAGGGCTAATTTCGGGGCTTGAATGATGTGGCGCCACACATCTTCTCTTGGCCCGAGAGGTGTTGACACATAGTTGGACTATGTTGTATTGTTCATTAGAGGAATCAATGGTACTTAAGGAGTGAGAAGTAACTATAGGGGCAAAATAGTAATTTGGCCCAATTGTACTTACGAACATATATGAAGGGTCATTGTACTTATGATTGGTTATATCCGATGGACACATAAATATATCTGTGGTAAGAAGAGTTCAACTGTTGATCTTTAGTGGAATACCTAATAGTTAACGGATGGTGGATCTTGTGGCTAAAGAGTTTAGTCAGCTATTCACGGACCGTTGGAGCTTCAAGCCATAGATCCATTAGGTCCCCTGGGTAGCTTGGATAAAGTCGAGAACCAGTGTTTAGGTTAATTTGAAATGTTCAAATTGACAAGAGGAAGTTTGATTATAAATGATATAATTCGACTGGCTAATTATATATGATATAATTGGCTAAATGTATGAGATACATTATTTTGGAGGAAATTAGATATAAATATGATTTATATCAAGTAGAGGATAAAAATATAATATGATTATATTTATTAATATTTTAGTTTGTTAATTATATGATAATTAACCTAAAAATCACGTTTGGACGTGGGTTAGTGGGAATGAGTCGGTTATTGTAACCGATGAAATAAAAATGAAATTATTTCATTTTGAATGGTCGTCCAAAAAGAAATAGAGAGAGCGCGCGTTGGTGAAAAGAAAACGATTGCTTAAGAAAATCAAAAGCCTATACGATAGTTCCTCTCCGCCTAAAAGATCGTCCACCTTACGCCTAAACGATCGCACACTAGTTTCTACACGATCGCATAGCTTCTCTAAACGATCGTAGTGTGTGCCGAGTTTGCTAAATGATCGTATACCATTTCCTAAACGTTCATTCAGTAAAACCTACACGACCGTGTAACTTCTCCTAAATGATAAGTATTTTGCTATGCGATAGCGTCTTTTTCCCTCCCACTTGCTTATCACCTACACGATCCATGCTCGCTCCTTCCTCTACCAAATTCACCAAAGGCCACGCTTTGAGTTCTCACTCCGAGAATACCCGAGGCTCTTTTCTGGTGGTGTCATCCCTGCGGCGTTCGTGTTTGTGCGGTTGTTCGTGCTACTATTGTTGACGTTGCTACGTTGACGATTGGGTGGAGGTTTTCGCTACGTTGAGTTCCAAAGTTCGAAGACTATCTTCAACTGGTATGGCAACTCATTCCCTTGTTATATCTTGTTCATAGCATGTCGTTAATTAAGATTTATTTGCATAACTGTGCGTATGAATGTATATTGTTGTATTTCGGTCACTGTGAGATCGGAGCAATCCGAACACGCTCATGGAACTCTTCAGTAAGAGGTCCTTCAATTGGTATCACAGCCAGGTTCTAATACTCCAATTTCATCTGTTGCAACGAAATGACATTTACATTCATGGTGGGTGCATTTTTACACTATTTAATGGTTAAATTTGTTGTGGATGTGCAGATTAATGGATGTTTTTGGGATGATTAGCCTCGGTTTGATTTAGATCCTTTTACATTTGCGATTTATTATAAAGGCCCCTGCGTTTTTTGGCATTAGTAATCATTATTGAGTCTGTATTCAAAGTTTGTTTGAAGTTTTGAGTCGTTCGGAGAAGCAAATCTGTGCAAGTGTTGCAGTTCTTCGAGGAAGGAGGCAATCTAGGGTTGTCGCATCATGCAGAAGATGTGGTAAGTGATCGCTATTGATCGCATTGTAAAGACGATGAAGTACGCGATCGTTGTTGAACGCATCAAGGTATGCGATCAAAAGTTGATCGTATCGTGTTGACGATCGGGTACGCGATCGCTGAGTATCGTGTCGTGTAGACGATGAGATGCACGCAGATCATTTAATGCGCCTGCGCTAGATGATCGTTTAGGTCAGCAAGCTTCATCGCTTAGTAACTGACTAAATGATCACTTAGTAATGCACGGTAAATCATTTACCTGTCGTTGCGCTACGCGATCACATAGACGATCAGGCTTCGCAGCCTCATTGTCGTCTACACAATCGTTTAATTATGCTCCTATCGTCTAGTGCGCGTTAAATGATCGTCTACCTGCAACATTTGCTACACGATGAAGACCTCCTGGCGGTTCAAGACCCGGTTCACCTGTGAACCGATTTGCTCGATGAAAAATGTAATAGATAGGGTTATTTCAATCCCTTTTTTTTAAAGGCTCATCTCGGTCCATTAATCCTTTATTTATTACAAGCGATGTATGTTTTTTATATGTTATATAGTATGCACATATAGTAAATCCCACCTTAGGTTATGCAATGGTCATGCATCATCTCTTTATTGTAATTTTTATAATTTAAAGAAGCATGATTTAATTATGTAACAGCATGCTCATGCATCATATAATATAAGAGTTATAGTTATGCATGCATAAAAAACATTGACATGCATCATCTTTCTATTATAATTGTTATAGTATAAGGGTGAATGATAGCATGTTTGCTTGGTTGTTACACGTTATATAAAAGTTATATATAGTAATGACCGGAAATTGCATGAAGCATGACACATAGGTTACTTGATAAATGTTATAAACGTCTCGTTATGCACAATGGTTTTAGTTGTTTCTTTTTAAAAGTTAAAGAGAAGTTAGAACTAAAAGAAATAAGAAAGACATGCATGCTCACTTAGGTTTCATTCATGGTTTTCAAGTGTTTGGATCACATAGACCTAAGATCACGGTTCTAATATGATTAGCAACCCTAAGGCTTTAATCTTTTAATCAATTTAATAAGATTAAATTGGCTAATAAAAGGTTAAAGTATAGGAAATCTATCTATAAGGAACCTTTTGTCTAAGGCGGGTTCTGTCTAGGCTAGGGTATTTAAGATAACGAAAACATAACACTCCTACTTGGGAACTTACCTGGAAAGGTGAATTAGATAGATTTGATGCATGCATGCAAGTTAAGGGCAGTCCATTAAAGTGTTGAAATGTGACTACTTGTATTCATATTCCATAGACAAATGTTGTTTATAAGTAGAGTTTAAAAAGACGACTTAGATTAAAATCAGTAGCCATATTGTCTAGGTTAATGAATCCTTAGGTAGAACATTCAGTGGGAGGTACTTGGGGCATGAGATGCTTCACTTAAACCTTTCACATTTCTCCTAAATAGTCCACACCTGAGATCTACCCTCAGCCTCGCGGCACCTTTGGCATGTCCCCCTAACGAATGGTGTTTGGGTAGGGGTTACACTTACGCGAAATAGTTAAAGGTTAATGATTCTGGACCGAAAAATGGTGGTTGTTAGGTTCAGTTCCAAGAGTTGGTTCTGCCTAATGGTTGAGAATGTCTCATCCCAGCGAAGGGGCAACTAATCACCCCTCCGGTGACGTTTGTCTTGCCTCACTAGGGCATCATTGCAAAATAGAAGTCTATAACTTAGGGTACTTAAAACTGTTTTGCAAAACTGATTGGTTTAAAAGTGGTTTAGCAAACTCTAAAGTTTTGTTCGTATTTTCAGCAACATTTTCAAAATGGCAACAGCCACATTAGCATTGTTTAGCGCTAAAAAACTTACTAGTGATAATTTCGCAACATGGAAACACGTGATCACGACAATCCTGATCATTGAGGATCTCATGTTCGCTCTCACGGAGGCTTGTCCTCCTATTCCAACTCCGAATGCCGCTCGAAATGTTCGAAAGGCATACGAACGTAGGACAAAGGTGAATGAGAAGGCCTGAGCCTACATCTTGGCAAGTATTTTTGAAGTATTGGCCAAGAAACATGAGCTTATGGTCTCAGCGCGTGAGATCATGGAGTCCCTGCGGGGGATGTTTAAACAATTGTCTGAACAGCTTATGCATGAGGCTCTTAAATACATATTCAACTCCAAAATGGAAGAAGGCACCTCTGTTCATGAACATGTGCTTAACTTGATGGTCCACTTTAATGTGACGGAGTTGAATGGGTCTACCATCAATGAGGGCAGCCAGATTAGCATAATCCTACATTCTTTGCTGGAGAGCTTCCTGCACTTTGATAGTAATGTGATTCTTAACAAAGTGGAATATAACCTTACAACTTTCCTTAATGAGTTGTAGACATACCAATCTTTATTGAAAAGTAAAGAGAGGCAGAAAGGTGAGGAAAATGTTGCTTCATCCTCCAGGACGTTCCATAGAGGTTTGACCTCAAGAATAAAGTGTGCACTTTCTGCTTCTAACTCTACAAAGGGGAAGAAGAAGAAGGGTGGTAAGGGAAAAGGGAAGACACCTGCTAACCCACTGTCTGTCACCCCAAGGAGGTGTCCATAGGTTGCTAAGGGAAAGTGTTTTCACTGCAACCAAGATAGACAATGGAAGAGGAACTGTCCTCGGTATCAGAAAGAGAAGAAAGCAGCCAAGGCTAAGGCCAAGGTTGATAAAGGTAAATATGATTTACTTGTTCTTGAAACTTTTTTGGTGGAGAATGATGATTCTGCCTGGACAATTGATTTGGGTGCCACTACCCATGTTTGTTCTTCTTTTCAGGGGATTAGATTTTGGCGACAGTTGGAGGCTGGTGAGATGACGATGCCAGTAGGCACCAGGCACGTAGTCTCAGCTGTGGCAGTGGGAGGACTTCAGTTAGCTTTACAGAATAGGTTTCTTGTTTTACATGATGTATATATTGTTCTCGAACTAAAGTGGAACTTATATCTGTAAAGTGTTTATTGCAATGTAAATATACTATCTCGTTTAATATGGACAAAGTGTTTATTTATAAAGATGGTTTTTTTATTTTCACAACAAATTTGGAATCAAATTTATATGTACTAAAGCCGTTAGCCATTAATTCCCTCCATAATACTGAATTGTTCAAACTGACGTAACTCAATCCAAACGTCGACAATTTCTCCAAAAAAAAAAAACACCCAACTTTGGCATCTATGTTTAGGGCACATCACTCTCAATAGGATTGAGAGATTGGTGAACAATGGACTTCTAAGTGAGTTAGAAGAAAATTCTTTACTAGTGTGCGAATCTTGCTTTGAGGGTAAGATGACTAAACAACCTTTTACTGGAAAAGGTTAATGAGCTAAGAAGCCTCTTGAGTTAGTACATTCTGACCTTTGTGGTCTTATGAACGTGTGAGCCCGAGGTGGCTATGAGAATTTTATCAGTTTCACTGATGATTACTCCAGGTACGGGTATGTTTATCTTATGCAACGGAAATTTGAATCCTTTGAAAAGTTCAAAGAGTTCAAGGATGAAGTTGAAAACGCATTGGATAGGCGGATTAAAACACTTCGATCGGATCGAGGTGGAGAGTTTTTGGACTTAGCATTCCAAGACTATTTGATAGAACATGTAATCGTTTCCCAACTCTCAGCGTCGAGTACACCTTAGTAGAATGGTGTAACGGAGAGGAGAATTAGAACCTTGTTAGACATGGTTCGCTCGATGATGAGTTACGCTTCCTTACCAGACTCGTTTTGGGGTTTCGCAGTAGAGACTGCGATATACATACTCAACTGTGTTCCCTCCAAGAGTGTTGCAATAACACCTCTGGAGTTGTGGAACAGGCGTAAAGTTAGCTTACGTCACTTTCACATCTGGGGTTGCCCTGCACATGTGCTTGAGGCTAATCCCAAGAAGTTGGAACCACGGTCGAGGTTACGCCTTTTTGTAGGCTACCCCAAAGGTACACGAGGGGGTTATTTTTATGATCCGATGAAAAATAGGGTATATGTTTCAACAAACGCTACTTTCCTGGAGGAGGATCATATAAGGGAGCACAGTTCACGAAGCAAAGTCGTGTTGCATGAGCTTTCCAATGAAACTACTAAAACTTCAACAAGAGTTGTTGAAGAGCCTGCTACATCAACAAGAGTTGTCGGTTCCACCTTAAGAGTTTAGGGAACCTCGACGTAGTGGGAGGGTTACGAACCCACCCGTTCGCTATCTGGGTTTCACGAAAATCCTTGCTATGGTAGCAAATGGCGACATTGAGGATCCGTTGTCTTATAAGAAGGCAATGGAGGAAGTTGACCAGGATGAATGGGTCAAGGCCTGGATCTCGAGATGGAGTCGATGTACTTCAACTCAGTATGGGATCTTGTAGATCAGCCTCATGGGGTAAGACCTATAGATTGTAAATAGATCTATAAGCGTAAACGGGATGCTGATGGGAAGGTGCAGACCTTCAAGGCTCGACTTGTGGCAAATGGTTATATCCAGGTAGAGAGAGTTGACTATGAGGAGACTTTTTCACCTGTTGTCATGTTAAAGTCGATTCGCATCCTCCTGTCTATTGCAGCTTATTATAATTATGAGATATGGCAAATGGACATCAAGATGATCTTTCTGAATTGCAATCTTGAGGAGACCATTTATATGGTGTAACCCCAAGGATTCACAGTCCAAAGTCAAGAGCAAAAGGTTTGCAAACTGAATCGATCCATTTATGGATTGAAACAGGCGTCTCGATCTTGGAACATACAGTTTGATATTGCGATCAAGTTGTATGACTTTGACCAAAACATTGATGAACCTTGTGTCTACAAGAAGATCATCGACGCTTCAGTAGTCTTCTTAGTGTTGTACGTAGACGATATCCTACTCATTGGGAATGATGTAAGTCTATTGACTGCAGTTAAGAATTGGCTAGTGACCCAATTCCAAATGAAAGATTTGGGAGAGACTCAGTTTGTTCTAGGTATATAGATCTTTCGGAATCGTAAGAACAAAGTACTAGCATTATCTTAGACATCGTACATTGACAAGATGTTGCTCAAGTACTCGATGTAGGACTCCAAGAAGGGCCTACTGTCATTTAGACACGAAGTCACTTTGTCTAAGAACATGTGTCCAAAGACGCCTCAAGAGGTTGAAGAGATGAGACAAATCAGTCTAACCCAGGCCATCTTAATGTTGCTGACCCATTTACGAAGGCTCTCATGGCTATAGTGTTTGAGGGTCACCTATAGAGCATGAGTCTACAGGATCGCCTGTGGCTGGACTAGGGCAAGTGGGAGATTTTCTTGTACTGGGCTTTTATGCCCTAGTTTATTGTTTTGTATTAGTTTATTATACACCCCACTTCGCTTTAGGACAAGTGAGAGATTGTTGAGGTTGATGCCCTAAAGTCTCGTGTTCTGTAGTTTTAAACAGTTTGTACGAACGCTTGTATTGTATAATATATGATATTTACTTCACATCTTGTATTTTTTCTCAGTTGCTTGTTTTATTTGCTTTACCACAAACCAATAAACATAAAATCCTGGTTATCTGTATGCGACTCAAGCATGTATGTGGTGACATACAAGTGGATCATGTCTTGAGTGATAACCAAAATGGTCTGTAGTATATGGATATAAGAGGGAAACCTTATCCTGGTAATGCTACAGATGCGGGCTGCTTTGTGGAATGGTCACAAGTGTTGTGACTTGTCACAGATGGTCTGATCCTAATCATTTGTGTTGGGGACATGCGAGCAGGGGCGTCACATTAACTCAATATGAAGTAGGCAAAAGATCAGTTTAAAAATGCTATGTAGATTGCAAAATAGATCACAACATGACAAATGTGATGTGATCTGCCAAAATCAACTGTCCAAATATTACTTGAAGAAACAAAGGACGATGAGGCAAGAGAGCAAATACCTCTAGCATGAGAAACAACAGAGGTAATGTAATAGACTTTGTATTTGTTTTCTGTAAGTGAGATTGAATCATTTCAAGAAGCTGATTATACTGATCCACATTCAATATAGGAAAAAAAAACGAACTGATTTGGTGAAGACCAACTTTGCTAAGAAACTACAGTTGCATTTGCTTGTTTATCATTCACCACATTATCATAAACAGAGGTCTGCTTTCAAAATTTATAGCCTGATGGATGTCCTTGAACTTTGTAGCATCTATCCACAATATGGCCCTTTAATGAATCGACAATTTTTTTAATATTTTATTTCTCACGAAATTGAGGTGATGAATTAGGTTTAGTTTTTGAGGTGTCAACAATAGTAAAAACTATGACATCAATAGATGTGGCCGAAGCACCAACAATTCTCTAATGTTCTTCTTGAACAACAAGGGAAAATACCTTTGCGATAGAAGGAAAAGGATCCATAAGTAAGATATGAGCCCTAATTGTTGCGTAAGAACCATTCAGCCTCATAAGAAAAGTCATCACATATATTCATAATGTAGATGCTCAAGAAAATGTTTTAATCCACCACAAGAACATTCATTTACGGGACGAAAATCACTTAGATCACCTAATCATCTTCAGTTTAGTGTAAAAAGATTCGATAGTCATAGTACCTTGGCATGTAGTTACCAATTCCTTCCGTAATTGATAAATCTTGGGTCCTTGCTCTTTTTGAACCTGTCACGAAGTTCATCCATATTTCTTTTGTTGATCCATCATATACAATGTTGGCCGCAATTTCTTTGGTAATCGAATTCATAATCCAAGATGTTATGATGTTGTTGTTGCACAATACTGAGCCATTAACAAAAAATGCTTTATTCTTTTCAGAAAGAGCCATCAACATAGCACGACTCCATGGAATGTAATTGTCTGCACCAGTAGCGGTTGAATTAACGATAATAGTTGTAGAGCCAAAAAAATGATGTAGAAGAAAAGGATTCAATTGTACATCCATATCCTTTGGATCAACATCAACAGTTGGTATACCACTGGTTACTTCAGGATTTTCCTTGGTCGTTGTTGAAGAAACTCGAAGGAAAAGAAGAACCAGAAAAAAGAAATCAGATGAGAGAAAATTGCTCTGATACTATATCAAAAAAAAAAAAAACTAATATTCTTCTCCTATTGAAACAAAGAGAAAATACTCTTTTTATGTACAAGGATACAACACAGCTGGAACACCCTTGACTGTGTATTAAAGAATAATTGGAAAATAATTAATACATTTGAATTGATTATGAGAAATTGTTTTAAATGACAAAACTACTAAAATTTAAATATAACAAAAAGTCATAGTTTATCGGTGAAAGACACTTATAGATTTTGATAGATGTCTATCAAAATCAATTAGTGTCTATTAGTGATAGATGATAGTAATCAGTCACTATCATTAATATACAATAACATTTTATTATATTTGTAAATATTTTGATTTAATTTGCTATATTTGAAAATCGTTCAATAGTTAATATATATTCTAATAGTGTTTGTAGTCTTATTTTAAAAAATTTAAAACTAAAAACCAAATGTTAACAAACGATCTAAAATTTTACTTTCTAGAGGTCAAGAATGAATTTTAACCAAAAGTGAAAGAAACCAAAGAGTGGAACCAAGTGATACTAAGTTTTTAGCCAAAAAGGGTAAAAAAAAAAAAACCGGTTCCGTGCTGGGACTGTGTAGTGGATTTTCTTCAACACTATACTATATAATGCAATTCCCGCCCAAACACATCTTCGTGCTTCCGCCATTCAGACTTCTCAGAGGTCAGCCATGGACATCTCCTTGGCAGCAATGGATGATCCTCCTACCAGTCCCCTCAAGGCTTTCGCTACGTTTCTAATTCGCCACCACTCTGATCAGCTCAACTCCCTTGCTCATTCCCCTGATCCTAAGCTCCATTATCCTATATTTGTGGAGTAAGCAATTCCATGTCCTTCCTTGTTTCACTCTTTTTTCTTTTTCTCATGCGCATTTCTTCTTTCCTTTAGATTCGCTGAGCTGATGGACGACGACCCACCTCTTGCTCGTCTTCTCTTCTCCCGTCCGACCGAGTATTTGCGTATTTTTGACGATGCAGCTGTTTGGGCTCATGTTTGTAATCTAATAGTTTTGCAAAAGCTTACTTATGCTCGCCTCATGGATTATTGATGTTCATTTTTGTGATGGTGGTTGCAGAAGATCATTCTGGGTGATTCGAAAAACGGAATTAAGAAAGATTTCATCCATGTTCGCATTAACGTCACTGGCTCCCCCCTGGAATTGGCAGGTGTTTATCTGTTTCTGTGTTTTACTACTGAAATGTTGACTACTCTTCTGTCAATAGTTGGGCTTCGGTTGATTGAGTGTTGTTGTTCGCGTTCTGCTTGGTTTAGAGACTTTTCCAAGTATTGGGTCTGTCAGAGTGAAGCATCGTGGAGTGCTTCTCACACTTAAAGGGACAGTAATCCGATCTGGGGCAATTAAGATGTATGAGGGGGAGAGGTGGTATATCTGCCGGAAATGCAAGCACAAGTGAGTTGAATTTACTTGTGTTTCAAGTGTCATTCGTCTACGCATTTACTTACACACAACACCTTGCTGGTTCGAGTTTTCACCATGTTATGATTCGGTTCAACCATCTTTGGGACCCCAATTGTATGATCCACCTTTTCCTCCTCTCCTTACTCGGTTGTATTAATTCTGAATAGGATGTTAGGGACGGAGGAGGGGAAGTTTCCAAGCCCTTAGGTTCAATTACTAATGCTAATATCATTGCTGAATTAACAATGACATTAGCTAGAACGGGCCAGAGAACTATCGTATATTTTCTGAATGAAAAGAAACTCTAGTAATTTGGTATTTGGTAGCTCTGCATTTCAATTTTACTGTAATAAATGTGATAGCTGTGAACATTATGGCCTCCTCTCCTTTCGTCCACAGTCTCCCACGGCCTTACCCCTTCCCCAATCATGGTCCTGCTAGCCTCCTTTCACCATGAAAGCTTGGAGCTACACTGAATGGTCCATGTTCACTGATAGATAATCCTTCACCATCAGTGTGGATAGGGGCTTATCAAGGAAGCAGAGATAGACTTGCAGTACTACATGATATAACTGTTCTTTGTTCTTGATGTTTCATATTTAATAGGTAGCTGAAATCTGGTGGAACATCCATTTACATAAAGTAAAAAGGATAACTCTTGTGATGATTCTGACATAAAATTTTATTCCTCGACCTTTTTAATGTAGCATTGGATTTTAATCTTTATTTGGGCCACCTTTTTAAGGATGCCAAAGCTATGCTGTGGGTACACATCAACATGGCCTTCTTTTGGGTTATATGGAAAGAGAAGAATCAAAGGGTTTTTTTTGGTCAAATAGCACACCTTTGAAGTATTCTTTGATCTCCTCTAATCTTTTTGTTTCATATCGTTACACTTCCCTTTCTTCTAATTGGTTAAGCCTTTTGTAACCATTATGGATTATCCATCCCTTTTGTAAATTTCATCTATCATTTAAATTGTTTCTTATGTATGCATATGTGTGTGCGCGCGCACGTGCGTGTATATATATATATATATATATATAAAAGAATAGCATATCACTGTTCAGTTGCTAATGATAAGTGATAACCTAGCATGCCCGTTGTACTCACCATTTCTATATTCTTATTTCTTTAACAGTTTTACTTTGCTCTGTGAAGGTTCCCAGTTTATCCAGAGCTTGAAACTAGAAACTCAATACAGTTACCATCATTTTGTCCTTCTCAGGTACTTGGTTTTCTAATTTAATGTCTTTCGTCTCATAATTATTCGTTCCACATACCTGCCAAATGATCTCATATTTCAAATTCCCATGTATTATGCCTATGAACCAACATGCTAACATATTGCTCCAAATGGTTCTAATAAATCCTCGGTCTAATCTAATCAACATATAGTTGGGGTTTGTGGCTGTACTAAGCAACCTGCTATGAAGCGCCTCTCTTTCTATCTGTAGCTAGCCACAATGTATCGGTTTATGAGAAAACTGAATTACAGTAATACTAACTCAGCCTGTACATAAGGTACACATACTAAGAGCTAAAATACTGTTACATGATTGGCCAATGAATGTCACAGAACTTGGAATTATTGCATATCATTAAATGCCGGAAAATATGGTCTTGGCACTAATTACAGCAGGGGGCGTGACACATTTCAGTTGCTCAGTGTTTTGAGGGAGGAAGAGAATAACATTAAGTCCAGTGGCATCATTTAGCAACATGTTCTCCCATCCCCTCAAACAAGGGTGTGGATCAACAACTCTGGTTTTGCTCAAGAAGCTAAATCTTGAGCTTTGTAATGGTGTTGTGGGATGATCAACTATTTGATCCACGCAACAAAATGATCTTCAATGTGATCACGTGAAACTTGATTATGAGCAACGTGAGCATCAATTTTTATATGGATTTCTTTGGCCCTGAGTCCTTTTGAATGGGTCTCAGGCAGGTATAAAGGCTTTTGTTAGAGCCCCTAGTCATTGCCTTGGGTGTTCAAATGCTTTATCGAGGATGGGCTGAAGACCTATTTTTGTGAGGATTTCTTGGTGGGAGGAAACCCTATTGTGCTTTGTTCCCTCATCTTTATCATTTATCTAATAAGAAGTTGCATTCTGTGGCTTGTATTTTTTCCTTCATCTATAGTTCCTCTTCTCTTTCCTTGGGTTTTTCCGTCATCTCCTTATTGACCAGGAGACAGGTGAGGTGGGCCAGTCTTTTTCCATTATCTCTAACCAGCTCACTCGTTCTGGGAGAAGAGATTTTAAATTTTGGTTCCTATGCCCTCCTGAAGGCTTTTTTAGTAGCTCTTTCTTTCAATTTTTTACACCTCTTCTTGAGGGAGGCATTTGCCTCTTTTTAGAAAGTTAAAATTTCTAAGAAAGTGAAATTCTTTGCCCGACAATTGTTGCATGGGAGAGTGAATACTCTAGATTGTATCGAGAGGCTTTTTCTCCATGGTGTTACTACCTCAATAAAGTGTTCTTTGTAGGAGATGGGCAGAGGATCTACACCAGTTGCTTTGGGATCGTGACTTTATGAGCTATATATGGAATATTTCTTGACTTTTGGAGTTGCGTTGGTTGTAGTAGCGGGTGTTGTTCGATGTTTGAGGAGGTGCTCTTTGCATTTTTGATTTTTTTGCCATGTTATGGGGTTGGCTTAAGAGGAACTCTATAATTTTTTGTGGGGTGGAGAGGTCGAGGGAGGAGGTTTGGGAGTTGGTTAGATTTATTTCCTCTTTATGGGTGTCAGTTAATATTGGTTGAAGATTTTAATTCTGGAAAGTCTCCTATTTTAGCATTCTTCCATTGAAGTAAAGGAGATCTTGGTCTTTCATTGCTATTGGTTTCTTCTTCTTCGTCCTCTCAGCATTTTGGCAATCCAACAGTCCTTTTATTCTAAGAAGCATATACACAAACATGGGACATGAGCACGATACGAAACAAACACCGGGACACGCTAATTAATGAAAATGTAGGACACAGACACGTTGAAGACATTTTATTTATTTTTTATTTTTAAATTTATTTAGATAATATTAAAAGATCAATCCAAAACATTTTAGCTTTTTTTAACTAACTATTAAAAATAATTGTCAAAAAAGGGTTGGTTTGCCCTAGGGGCTTATTTGTAATTCTCTTATGGACCTAGAGCTTCCTGTTTGTCTATTTATTTAAGCAAGTCTTCCTGTACTTCTGTATCACTTGAATAATAAAAAACTAGTATAGATCGTGGTTTTTTCTCCCTGGCCTAGGGTTTTCCATGTAAAATTATTCATGTGTTTCTTTTCTCCTTCCTCTTCTATTTTCATCATGGTATCAGAGCAAGGCGACGAAACCCTAGTCGCCATTGATGAGTCTCCTTCAACGACCAACTTTGAGATAGCTGACACGTTTAAGGAAGCTGTCCAACAGTACCTAGAGACTGCCTTACTGCGTCTTCTTCAACAAATGAGTGTCGTCGGACAGACAACCCAATCAATCGACGGACAGATCGGGTCGCGCCCAGCTAAGGAGAATCGCGGACAGACTGAGTCGTGGCCGGCCGCAGAGGAACGCACCCAGCCCCGATACGTCAACGACACTCCGATCACGCGCGGAAAGAATCCCATCGGAGCCGTCGATCTTCCGGGTGCAGACGGGTTTCGACGTCCAGATTTGATCGACGCCCAACCCTACTTTAGCAGCAGATCTGTCGACCTCCCGAGTGTAGACGACATTTGGCGACCAGATCTGATCGAAGCCCAGCCTTCCGCGCACACCAGATCTGTCGATAGCGTCCAAACTCGACAATTCTTCACGGTAAAGCCTCGGGTACAGACAGGAAGTCGCGACGATTTCCTTGGCTCGACCAGCCGCGGCTTCGTCGGCATTGTCTCTGACCAACAACCTTCGGCGGTGGATCAGTCGGTTCACATTTTGACTGCAGTGGTGTCGGTCTTGTTATGTTTCCGGCGAACTCTCCGGCAGGTGTGAATGGGGTGTGTTCTGATGAGATTAAAAACAGATTTCTTTTTCTTCAGCAACAACTTGCAGATTTTGGGTCAGTTCTTGGCACAAACTCACAAAGTGCTCAACTGGAGCTGTCCAATCTACAACTATGTTCCGAGAACCTGGTAAACTCTTTCCATTCTTTACCTACTGCAAATTTGTTATTTGGATCAATGGGACATTCTGTAGGAATTATTATTGGAGAAAAGTTGAATGGCCAAAATTATTTCTCCTGGTCGCAATCCATCAGAATGGCTCTGGAAGGAAGACAAAAATTTGGCTATCTAATTGGGGAGATACCCAAACCTGAACCCAGTAACCCCCACGAACGCATTTGGAAAGCAGAAGATTCATTGCTACGACCAATTCTGGTGAGTAGCATGGAACCTCAGATTGACAGACCGTTACTTTATATGGCAACTACCAAAGACATTTGGGATGCAGTACAACAGTTGTATTCGAAGAAGCAGAATGCATCCCGCCTTTATACCTTATGCAAGCAAGTCCATGAATGTAAGCAAGAGACTATGGACGTAACGTTGTACTTCAATAAATTATCCTTGTTATGGCAAGTGTTGAAAAAAGGGTTGGTTTGCCCTAGGGGTTTATTTGTAATTTACTTATGGGCTTAGGGCTTCCTGTCTGTCTATTTATTTGAGCAGTCTTTCTGTATTTCAGTGAAACTTAATAATAAGATTCGATCGTGGTTTTTTCTCCCTGGCCTAGGATTTTCCACGTAAATTAGTTTTGTGTTTTTCCCTTTTTCTACTTTTATTTTTATCATGGTATTAGAGCAAGGGGACGAAACCCTAGGCCATGAAACCCTAGCCACCATTGATGAGTCTCCTTTGACGACGAATTTTGAGATAGCTGACACGATTAAGGAAACTGTTCAACAATACCTAGAGACTGCCTTACCTCGTCTTCTTCAACAAATGAGTGCCGCCGGAACGACAACCCAATCCATCGACGGACAGATCGGATCGCGCCCAGATTTGAGCGATACCCAACCACCCTTTAGCTGCAGACAACCCAATTCATCAAGTGCATATAGTATTCGGCGAGATCCAGTCGCAGACAACCCAATCTATTGTTAGTGTTTGGATATGTTGTCTTTGTCCACACCCATGGTCCCAATCGTACGAAATTCACTCCTCGTGCCCAGAAATGTGTCTTTGTTGGGTACCCTCTCCATCATCGTGGGTACAAGTGTTATCATCCCTCGTCTCGGAAGTACTTTGTGTCTATGGACGTCACTTTTCTCGAGGATCAATTGTTTTTCCCTGTTAGTCCTCTTCAGGGGAGCGTCTTAGTGAAGAGGCTAACTGGTCCACGTACTCCATTCCCCTAGAGATGTCAGTTGAACCTGAACATCCTAGCCCTGTTCTTCCTAGTCCTGTTCTTCCCACTAATCAAGTCCCTTGGATAACTTACTACAGGAAGAATCTCAGGAAGGAAACAGTGCCGCTTGTCGCCTCTCTGGCTCCAGTTCATGAGTCTGACTCGGTCTCAGTTCCAGGTATGAATATCCCTGTTTGTGATATTGATGATTGTGTTGAGACTGATAATTGTAGAATGGACAGAGATATAGAGATTGATGCAGATAATGAGAAAATATGGGGAACTGAGGAGGATGGAGAAACTGATGGAAAAGACAACCCTGAGGAAATAACTCTAGCAAATGAGAATAGTGGAAGGGAAGGTGATTGTGTGGGAAGTCCTTCTGACAAAAGATCCATAGATCAGATGGCTAGCTGCCGTAAGGAACGTGGAGAAGAGGAAAACCGTGATGCGTCTCTTGTTCTTCCAATTGCCTTGAGAAAAGGGACTAGGTCATGTACAAAGTTTCCTATGCATAGTTACATGACATATAGTAACCTATCTCTTGAGTTCAAGGCTTTGACTACCAGTCTAGATACAGTAATGATTCCAAGTAATATACAAGTTGCCATGGAAACTCCCGAGTGGAGGGCTGCGGTTATGGAAGAAATAAGAGCCCTAGAGAAAAATGGAACATGGGAACAGGTTGCTCTTCCTGAGGGGCACAAGATGGTTGGATGTAAATAGGTTTTTACTGTCAAGTACAAATCCGATGGCTCGATTGACAGATACAAGGCGAGACTGGTAGCCAAAGGCTTTACTCAAACCTTTGGTATTGATTGCTCTGAGACATTCTCTCTTGTGGCCAAACTCAATACGATCCGGGTGCTATTATCTGTTGCTGTTAATAAAGATTGGCCTTTGCACCAATTGGATGTGAAGAATGTGTTTCTTAATGGAGAACTCGAAGAAGAAGTCTATATGAGCCCTCCACCCGACTTCGAAAACCAGTTTAAGCATCGGGTTTGTAGATTGAAGAAGTCACTGTATGGGTTGAAACAGTCTCCAAGAGCCTGGTTTGACAGATTCACCACGTTTGTTAAAGCACAGGGGTATGATCAGGGGCACTCAGACCACACGTTGTTTACAAAGAAGTCTAGTTCAGGAAAGATCTCAGTACTTATTGTGTATGTAGATGACATTGTACTGACCGGTGATGATACTGATGAAATTACGAGACTTAAAACAAAGATGGCTGAAGAATTTTAAATTAAAGATCTGGGAAAATTGCGGTACTTCCTTGGGATGGAGGTGGCTCGGTCGAAGGAGGGTATCTCTGTCTCACAACGAAAGTATACTCTGGATCTCCTCAAAGAAACATGAATGACTGGGTGTAAACCTGTAGACACCCCGATGGAGTATAATGCCAAACTAAGTAATGTTAACAATGGAGCTCCTGTCAGTAAAGAGAGATATCAGTGATTAGTCGGAAAGTTGATATATTTATCTCACACGAGACCTGATATATCTTATGTCGTGAGTGTGGACAGTCAGTTCATGCAAGCTCCCTACGAGGAACATATGACAGCCGTCGAACGCATTCTACGATATCTAAAGGGCACTCCTGGTAAAGGCCTTTTGTTTAGGAAATCTAGTAAACGTGGCATAGAAGCATATACTGATTCGGACTGGGCTGGGTCTGCTGTTGATAGAAAGTTTATGTCTGGGTATTGCACTTTTTTCTGGGGCAATCGGGTCACTTGGAGAAGTAAAAAATAGGGAGTGGTTGCCAGAAGTAGTGCAGAAGCAGAGTACAGGGCCATGAGTTTAGGGATATGTGAAGAAATCTAATTGAAGTATTGACAAATCTTTGACAAGACAGTGAGTTTCCAATGAAATTGTTCTGTGACAATAAAGTAGCAATAAGTATTGCCAACAATCCGGTCCAGCACGATAGGACCAAACACGTTGAGATTGACAGACATTTCATCAAAGAAAGACTGGACAATGGGAGCATATGTATTCCCTACATCCCTTCTAATCAGCAGATTGCAGATGTCCTTACAAAGGGGTTGTTAAGACAGAGTTTTGATTATTGTATCAGCAAGTTGGGTCTGATTGATATTTACGCCCCAACTTGAGGGGGAGTGTCGAAAAGGGTTGGTTTGCCCTAGGGGCTTATTTTTAATTCTCTTATGGGCCTAGGGCTTCCTGTCTGTCTATTTATTTGAGCAAGTCTTCTTGTACTTTTGTATCACTTGAATAATAAAAAACTAGTCTAGATCGTGGTTTTTTCTCCCTGGCCTAGGGTTTTCCATGTAAATTATTCGTGTGTTTCTATTCTCCTTCCTCTTCTATTTTCATCAATAATGATAAGAAAACATGAATGAAAGTAACTGCATATTTGCAGTTAATTTAGATTAAAATTTAATTGGATCCTACTACGGCATTTCCTAATTCTTTCTTTCTATTTCTGAATATCTCATTTGTTTCCTTGTCCAATCCAAATGGTTTATGCTTCAGAATTTATAAGTAAACTATTATGAATTCATTTAGCACCATGTTTCTGAGTTGATGAATTCAAGATTTGATTGGATCCTTGTCCTTTTAATTGTCTATCTAATATAATTCTTCTGGTTATTGCAAGCTTTTGTGGATCGGACTAATCTATTGACTTTGATTATAGGGGGCAAAACCATGTGAAGGGAAAAATTTTGCGTGCTTGGAAGGTTCTGTCGTACGCCATGATTACCAAGAGATAAAAATTCAGGAGAGTACACAAGTATTGGGTGTGGGGTCCATTCCTCGTGCCATTCTAGTCATTCTCAGGGATGACCTTGTTGACCTTGTTAAAGCTGGAGGTACTAATGTTACACGGAGGGCTGCATGCATTATTTTTCTCCATGAACATTCCATTCCATTCCCTTCCATTCCATTCATCACTTACATGAATTTTATCATTCAGCAGTCCTAGAATATCCAAATATATATATTTGACTTCTTCACAATTAAATCAGATCAAAAGTCTGCCTGCCTTTAAAGAAAGCATTTTGTGTAGGATCAACACTAGACGACATTTACTTTTTCAATCATTCTTCTAACACTATACAAACCATTATATACAGAAGTAGTGAGACTAACTGGAAGATAATATTTTCATCGTTAATAGGGTTTATTTTTATTTTTATTTTTTATTTTTATATGAAATTGATTTCTATTCATTGCAAGCATTTAGGCACCCATTTCTATTGAAGTCTTTGATCATCCCACGCAATCTTCCTATATTAAATCCCAGCCACTTAAGAACTCATTTGGACCTGGAGACTTGTTTCTTCACAAATGCTCATGGCAGCCAGAATTAGGAACGATAAAACTTTCAATGGGAAGGAGGGGAATCACACTTATCTTTTTCACCTAATTTTATACACAGCAGCTACTTGGTGCAAGCTTAACCCTTTTTTTGTTTTTTTTAATTGTAATTACTCCATTGATGAGAATTTTGCTAAGTGGAAGAATTTCTTTTGTATCCTTCATTTAATTTTCATTTGGGCCAGTTGCAATTTAACCCAAAGTATTAGCAGATATAGCACAATGCAAAAGAATTTGTAGATATAGCAAAATTTAGATCAAACTCTCGAAGTCTATTAGTGAAAGACTATATCGTTGATACGCAACGATAAAGTCTATCACTCATAGGAGTCTATCAGCGATAGCCTATCACTGATAGATTTTGTTATATTTGCAATTCTTTAAAATGTTGCTGTACACTTAATTATTAGACTTAAAAGTGCTACCCATTGCAATTACCCTTTTTATTTTTCTATATTTCATAACATTAATCAAATCAGTTTCTCTTAAAAAAATAAAAATAAAATAAAAAATAGAAAAACAGAAAAATCTTCATTATCAATACTGAGTCACTGATATGGGTCTCCAAACCAATTCCAATTGCCTGCTTTCTTTTTTCCGGTAAAGCATATTGAAAAACCTAATGGTTTTTTTCCCTAAATATCTTTACCTTCCAGTAGAGTTTCTCCCATCACTGAAATGATTTCTGATGCAAACATTTTCCTCCATTCCATGAGGTGTCTATGGAAAAACTTGAGTTTTGTTCTCTTCTTTTAACCACTTAATATACATTTATGAAACGACTCTTTGTCTTCCATACTAATAAGACCAAGTAACTCCCTCCTGTATATTTGAACACATTTTCATCTGAGACTCCATCACCTCAATCTATCTCTTCCTTAATTGATGATCTTAATTTTTCAAGCATCTTGATTACCAAACAACTTGTCTTGAATTTTCAAGCCCATTCTTTAGTGTGAGTCCACTTTTGATAGCACAGAAACCTTTGCTAGGCAATTTGTAGGGAATAAATGACTTCCCTCTTGATATAAGGTTCGATATTTCTCAATCAGGCGAACTCTATTTCATGGAAGTAAAATTTAATTGAGCTTAACAAGTAATAGTTGATATTGACCCAAAAATGCTCGATTTAAGTAACACTTAAATGAAGTCGATGGATTTCCCTCTTTGGTATGGGTACATTTTTGAGCAAGGAAGTATTTGGAGGTGTTGCTGATAAGAAGAATGATCTTTTGCAGCAGATTGAGCAAATTGATATGGAGGAGGAGCAGGGGTCCTTTTATCGGGCAGAGGGCTGTAGACTTTCCCTTAAATCTAACTTAATAGAGAGTTCGCTGTTAAGGAGTACTGTACTCTTAGCCAAAAGATTAAGATTAGGTGGGCAAAAGAATGTCATGAAAATACATCCTTCTTCCACCTGTGGGCTTCGACAAAAAAGAATCGCAGTGTCATTTCGATGATTGAAGATGAGTATGGAAACCTTTTGTCTTCGGAAAGAGAGAATGAAGACTAAAAAACTATAGGCTTCTTCCAATGTTTATATTCTAAAGATGAGAGCCCTACTTTTGAAGGGATTGATTGGGCTGACCTCGATCCCCAAAGTAGCTCGATGCTTGAAAGACCTTTACAGAAAGATGAAATCCTTAAGGCCATTAAAGGTCTAGGCAGCCTCAAATCTTCCAGACCAAATGAAATTGTCGGGGGAGTTTTATAAAAAATCTAGGAACATCTTGAAATCAAACATAGTAGGGGTGTTCCAAGAGTTTTTTTTTTTTTTTTTTTTTAAAATTATTATTATTATTTTATTTTTTATTTTTAAAATGACATTGTTAACAAGAAAACTAATGAAATCTATATATGCCTAACCCCTACAAAGAAGAAATGTTTTAGAGTTTGTGATTTAAGACTGATCAGCTTGATTTCCTCCTTTTATAAAATTATTGCTAAAGTTCTTGCTGAAAGCTTAGAGTAGGCACTCTCTTCTAGGATAAATTGTAGTCTTTGGGAGAAAATTAATTTCTATTATTCCATGAACTCCAAAATACACCAGACATAATACAAAAAATATAGAAAAGGAAATAAGACAAGAAAGGAAAAAACAATATTTTACACAAAAAAAGGAATAAATCTACACTCCCCCTGGGTTGTATATAGAGTACAAGCCAAGCTTGGATTTGAAATCTTCAAAAGTTTTTCTTGGTAATGCTTTGGTGAGAATGTCTGGAATTTGATCACGAGATGACACATAAGATAATTCTATTGTGTTACTGTTGACTTTCTCAAATATGAAATGACGATCAAGCTCTTTGTGTTTTGTTTGGTCATAATGCAAAGGGTTCTTTGCAATACTCATGGCTGCTTGACTGTCACAAAATATTGTAACTGAGTTATGAGTATCAATTTTCAGTTCTATCAACAATTTTTGAATCCACTTACCTTCACAAATTTCCAAAGCAAGAGCTCTATATTCAACTTCTGCTTTACTGTTACAACTGCTTGTTTTTTTACTTCTTCTAGTGACCAAGTTACCCCAAACGTAGGAGCAATAGCCAGTTGTAGATTTTCGATCAGTTAATTCTCCAGCTAATTCTCCGGTCCAACTAGCATTAGTATAAAGTTCAACCAATCTATTCAATGACTTTTTGAATAACAGTCCAAGACTTGGAGTGCCTTTCAAGTATCTCAAAATTCTATTCACAACTTCAAGATGTTGTTCACCAGGGTTGTTCATATATTGACTCACAATGCTCACAGAGTATGCAATGTTTGATCTGGTATGTGAAAGGTAAATTAATTTACCCATAAGTCTTTGATACATTCCCTTGGGTTTAAAACTAGATTTGGGTCCATAGGTGTTTCTGCAAGTCTACACCCAAGATTTCTTGTCTCCTTTAATAAGTCCATAATGTATTTTCTTTGAGAAATCACACATCGTTCCACCTTCATGCCTAAAAAGTACCTCAAACTTCCTAGGTCTTTGATTTCAAACTTGGTTGCAAGTATCCTTTTAAGGTTGAGAATCTCTTCATAATCATTCCCTGTAATGATAATATCATCTACATATACAATTAAAATTGCAATTTTATAATTTGAGGATTTCACAAATAAGGTATGATCAACTTGACATTGATAGTAACCATCTTTAATCAGTGCTTTGGTGAATTTCTCAAACCATGCATGAGGAGATTGTTTTAAACTATACAAAAACTTTTTCAAATTGCATACCAGATTACCATTAGACTTGTCTTCCATTTTGAGAGAAATTTGCATATAAACCTCTTCTTCAAACTCACTATTTAAAAAGACATTTTTTCACATCAAGTTGGTGAAGAGACCAATCCTGATTTACCGTTAGGGATAGCGAAACATGGACAATATTTAATTTCTCAACGAGAGCAAAGGTTTCTTGGTAATCTATACCATCTGATTGGGTAAAGTCTTTGCCAACAAGTCTAGCTTTAAATCGTTTCACACTTCCATCAGATTTGTACTGGACTGTGAAAATCCATTTGCAGCCAACTAGATTATTTCCATGTGGTAGCTTTGCAAGAGTCTATGTTCGATTGCTTTTAAGAGCTCTAATCTCTTCATCCACTGCCTTTCCCATTTTGGATCTTTAAGTGCATCATGAATGGTCTGTGGGATTTGAATACTATCCAACTAAGTCACAAATGCTTAATAAGAAAGATATAATTTCCCATATGCAACATATTTTTCAATAGGATGATTGGTGCAACTTCTAACACCATTTCTTTGAGCAATTGGTAGAGTCAAACCATCAATTAGAGGTGCCATATAAGTAACATCCTCTCAAGTGAAATTCAGTGATAATGAATCCGGTTTAGGTGGTTGACATTCTTGGTTGTGTGAGGCAACCTCTCTTCTCCTCCTATAAACAATAGGTGTTCGGTTTTTCGATGCATCAGGGGTTACGAGATTGGTTAGACTCAAGAATAAATGGCTCATTTATGGTAGGAGATGAGACTTTAGTGGTGATGGGGATATTTAGAGTGACGGAGAAAGAATCAACTTCCAATGGCTTAAATTCTCTCATGTTCTCCCTTTAAATTTGGAACTTTGTGAAGAAAGACTGATTTTCAAAGAATGTGACATCTATAGAGGTATACATTTTTCTAGTGATTGGGGAATAAAATCCCCTTTTGATGGGATGCATAACCTAGAAAAATGCACTTGTTGGATTTGGGATCAAGTTTAGACCGATGAAGAGAATGACTATGAACAAATGCAGAACAACCAAACACACAGAGAGGTAATGTGGAGGAAAGATTTTGGAATTGAGGGTGAATTTTGAGAACATCACAAGGGGATTTAAAGGAGAGAACACAACTAGGACATCAATTGATAAGGAAGCTTACAGTGAGAATGGCCTCCCCCCCAAAAATGGTTTGGAACATTATAGGAAAACATGAGAGACCTTGCTACCTTAAGAAGATGTCGATTTTTCCTATAGGCAATCCTATTTTGTTGAGGAGTGTCCACACATGAACTAGTGTGAACTATGCCATGGGATGAGAGATACATACCAAGATTCAATTGAAATAGTCTTGAGCATTGTCTGTTCTTAGGACTTGGATTTTACAATCAAATTGAGTGGAAATCATGGCATGAAAAGACAGAAAGTTTTAGATTTGTCCATTTTTGTAAACAAGAAACAATTCACTTCATTAAGATAATGAAAAGATGTTACAAGTGACAAGAAGGAAACAAACATAAAGTGCAATACAAACAAGCACACTAAAAAGCACAAAACAGATCAGCAAATGCACTAGGACATCTCAACTAGGTTGACACCTCCCTAGTATTCTCATCATCTCCAAGAACGACTAGAATCCGAAGCTAAGTACAAAATGAAGAGGACCTTGCAAAAGACAAGGCTTACAACCAAATGATTATCTGAAAGTTAAACTGAAAATAATAACCATTATTATGCTGTTACAAAATCAAGAGAGCGGGAAAATAAAGGCTTTCCAATTGAGGTTGATGTCTTGTAAAGAGAAGTCTTGAAAAGCTTTGGAAAGCGAGCACCAGGAGGAGGCGTTGATATGGGCGATATCAAACTTAGCTGAACTAGAAGAAGCTTTGTCTTGAAATACTCTTTGATTTCTTTCAAACCAAATTTCTGATAATAAAGCTTTAACTGCGTTGGTCCAAAGTAATCTTGGCTTCTTCTTCAGACGTGGCCCGATCAAGAGTTGAAGCACATTAGCCTTGAAATCATTATCAAGAACCCAGCTGACATTAAAGCATTTGAAGAGAGATGTCCAACAAAATTCTGCAAAAACACACTGGAAGAACAAATGCAAGAGAGATTCTGAGTTTACCCAACAAAGAGTGCAAACCTGTGGAGAAATATAGTGAGTAAGTAACTTCCTTTGGAAGATATCTGCACTGTTAAGAGAGCCATTCAGCATGATCCAAGTCAAAATATTCACCCATCTAGGGCTCTTAGACTTCCATAATGCTGATTCTAGTGGCTGACCAATTGGGGAGGAGAAGGATAGATGCTTTACAAGAGACTTGACTGAGTAAACCCCACTTGGTTCTAAAGACCACCGTCTTTTATCTGGAATCGAATTAAGTTTACAGTGATTGAGTTTTCCAGACAGAAGCTGGAAATTTTCTGCCTTTTCATCCTTTAACAGTCTTCTAAAATGAAAAGTCCAAGATATTGAAATCTCATCCCAATAAACTTGTAATGAACCTTCGGGTTTGGTGGAGATAGAGAAAAGATTAGGGAATGAGATTTTTAGAGGAACCAAATCCAACCAAGGATCTCTCCAACAGCTTATTCTTTCACCATTACCAACCTTGAATGCTGCCAAGGAATCCACTTTTAACCAAAATCTTGAAATATTAATCCATGGGCTTCTAAGGCTGCTGGAAAATTTACCATTAGTATGCCAACCAAACTTACTTCTTCCCTGAATGCTAATAATAACTTTTCTCCAAAGTGAGTTAACCTCAAAGAAAAACCTCCACCCCCATTGTGCTAGAAGGCCCTGATTTTTGAGTTTCCAGCACCCAATGCCGAGTCCACCATCTTCTTGGGACCATGAAGCTATGCTCCATTTAACCAGATGATTTATTTTACTTCCAAAATGCCCTTCCCAAAAAAAATCCCTTAATGTTCTTTCTAGAGATTGAATCACCTTTTCTGGCATCTGAAAAAGTGACATATAGTAAGTTGGTATAGGAGAAAGAATTGACTTACATAGGGTGGCGCGACCTCCTCTTGAGAGGTTGTATCTCTTCCATTTGTCTAGTTTGCTTTAGACTTTGTCGATCACTGGTTGCCAAGAAGCTAATTGTTTAGGGTATCCCCCTAGAGGAAGGCCAAGGTACATAAATGGGAGGTGGGGACAGCCTTGCAATTTAGGAGGGCTGCTTCTGATTGTAACTTGAAATGGTCTATATTGATGCCACATAAAGCTGATTTTTCCCAATTTACCTTCAGCCCCGAACACCACTCAAATAATTCAAGTATTTTCTTTAGGTTGCTGAGTTTTTCTTTGTCATCTTGGCAGAAAATTAGAGTATCATCCGCAAATTGTAAAATAGAAACATGAATTCTATCTTTGCCAACAATAAAACCTTCAAACTTGCCTTTTTCTTGAAACTGGGAAAGTAATGCATTTAGGACTTCACTGACTAGTAGAAATAAGAAAGGAGAAAGAGGGTCACCTTGCCTTATTCCTCTTGAGGTTGAATTCTGCCACGAGGTCTTCCATTTATGAAGATTGAGAATTTTGTGTTAGAAATACAGCCCATCATCCACATAATCCATCTTGAGTCAAAATTCTTCTCAACCAGAATTTTTTCAAGAAACTCCCAATCCACCCTGTCGAAGGCCTTTTCTAAATCAAGTTTTAGAATCCACCCTTTTTTCCCCTTGGAACGATAGTCTTCAACCACTTCATTTGCAATAAGAATGGGGTCTAAAATTTGTCTTCCTTCGATAAAAGCACTTTGAGAAGCCTCTATTATGCTTGACATTACTTTTTTCATCCTTTCCGCTAACACTTTAGCTATTAATTTGTAAGACAAAGTGGTTAGGCTTATTGGCCTGAAATCATATACCCGAGTAGCATCCTTTTTCTTTTGAATAAGGCTGATAAAGTTTTCTTTTATGCATGAATTTAACTTACCATTATTGTAGAAGTCTTCAAAAAGTTCTAGATATTTATCCTTGAAGAAATCCCAAAATTTGAAAAGGAATTCAGCTGTAAAACCATCCGGTCCAGAGGCTTTGTTTTTACCTATCAGATTTAGGGCAGATTTGATCTCTACTAAAGAGAACCTGGCTGTCAACTTTGCATTATCAGCAGTGGAAACTTTGGACCATTTCAGGTTGAGAGGCACTGTTCTTTGACCTGGAAATTTGGTATATAAAGTGGAGTAGAAATCTAAGATGAGGACTTCAATCTCATTGAAAGAATTGGTTGCAACTCCTTGATCATTTATGAGCCCAGAAATCAGATTCCTTCTTTTCGTTGCATCCAAAAATCTATGAAAGAATTTTGTATTTTCATCCCCTAAACTTAGCCAATTCAGCTTGCTTTTTTGTCTTAGATTTCTTTCATCTGTTCTATAATGGGAGAAAAGTTCAGCATCAACACATTTCTCAAACTTCTGTTTGAATCTGTTAAGCCATAATCTTCTACTTGTTGATCAATTTCCTCTAATTTTCTTAATAGCACTTCCTCATTTGATTTTCTTGCTTTCTCAAACTCTACATGCCAAGCTTTAAGAGCTGTTTTAACTTTTCTTAACTTCATAGAGATGACAAATCCAACCCAACCTTGCTGAACATCTACTGACAAAGTGTCTTTAACAATTTTACAGCTTTCTACTATGGATAACCAACTGTTACAAAATCTGAAGGGAGATGGCCCCCATTCAAAAGAACCGGCTTCAAGAAGGATTGGAAAATGGTCTGAACATGTTCTTGCCATTCTTACTACTCTAGTATTTGCAAAGAAATCATCCCAAGTATTTGATACCAAAAATCTATCAAGAAGTGAAGAAGCTGGAGGACCATCTCTTGCCAAGTAAATTGGCCATTTCCAAGGGGGATTTCCAATAATTTTGTTGAATCAATAAATTTATTAAACTTCTTCATCCCTTTTGTTAATCTCCCCGTTGGATTTCTTTCTTGAATCCTTCTAGTGATGTTGAAGTCTCATCCAATGCACCAAGACTCACAACAGTACCCTGAAAGTGAATATAATTCCGGCCAAATGTGCTTTCTTTCTTTGTAATCTGAAGGGCCATAAACATTTGTGACCCAAGTTGTCTTCTTGCATAATGTAATGCATTTAATTGATAAAGAGTAGCCTCCCTTAAGAACTTCTGTCACAGTGATCTTACTTTCATCCCACATGGTTAACAAGCCTCCTGAATGACCTTGAGCTTGCACATACTCCCCCCTATATCTTTGGAACTCCAAATTTCTTTTATGAATCTGCTGTCAAAATACTTTTTCTTGGTTTCTTGGATCATGACCAAGTCCGGATTGACTTTTCTGACATTTCTTCTTACTACCAATCTTTTGGAGGCATCATTCAAACCTCTAGTATTCCGTGAAATGATTTTCATATTGAGTTCTTGTAATTAACCCAAAATCAATCCACTATCCTCTACCAATGTAATCAGATTGCTTGGAATATCTTCTTTTTCGATGGGCTTAATGCAAAAATTGATGAAACTAAATGTGTTGAGATTTTCTTCAGGTTGGAACAAACAGTGCAAGTCTTGTTGCTGCTCATAATCAAGGTACTCTTCTTCGTGGAGGAAGTCATGGACTACGTTGCCATTCTCCTCATTGCTTATGCTGAGTAGGGAGTCTTCATCTGAGTCATAGCCTTTGAAAAATTCCGTTGGGGGGTCGGATTAGCCTTTTATAAAGGCTACTTGTGAGTCTAGGACTTTGAAATCTTGGAAGGAGAAGGAGCAGGGATGGGAGGGATGAGATGCTGACCTGGAAGAGGAGTCGGAAGGTAATTGAACCTTGATGCAACAACTTTCTAAAATGTTTGCATTCAACAGGGAAGTCCAGCCATTTTGGAAGGAAGTTTTCTTTCTAATGAAGTGTTTTCGAAAAGGTTTTAAGATGGAAACCTTGTTTGTATTTTTTGGATTAATTCCAGGTAAGGTAGGGGGAGAGGAAAAGCCACCTAATGAATCTTTTCTCAATGATTCGTAGGTGTGAAAGGGAAAGGCAGAACTTGACGATTGGCCTTCTGTATGGGCTGGAAGATCAACTGACAGCTTGGAAACCAAAAAATCATCACACGGAGGGGTTGCATCCTTCAGATGGGCTTTTTGATTGTCCATTAATAAAAAATCTCCTTGCTTTAATGAAATAGACTGTTGGACTTCCTCAAAGGATAAATTTGAATTGGAGGCCGTTGGTATTTCGAGAGAGGAGATTAAAGAGGCCATTGGTAGTGTAGAAACCGTTGGACTTCCTTTAGAATGAGTTGGATTTACTATAGCTTCCCTCTTCAATAAATGATACTCCTTCTCACCTCTTAATGACTCCACTTCTTTCTCTTTCTTTTTGTTCACACTAAACCGGTTAGGGGAAGGTCTAGATTGAACTTCACCAATAATAGCTTCCGACGGGCTGACTACTCCACCATCTGTCTGAAAAGTCACCGGAGTCGACTTTTTTAATGGGGAAGTTTCTTGAATCTCCTTTTTCGGTTGTTTAACATCTTCCATCGCCGTTTGGGACAAAATTCTCTTTGAAAACAGGGGATTTCTGGAAAAGTTCAGGTGATTGATTGCTGTCTTGAGGAAGGACCATTGCTCACCCTCATTTGAATCACATAATCCTTCATCTATCAATACTTGATTAAATCTAGCTTTGTCTACTGGATTTGAGAGATTCTTTTCATTAAAAAACCTCTTGGCCTTCTTAGGAGGGTTTAAAAGTTCAATATCACCAAAATGAAGGAAGATGCTTCCCCTGTTTTCATCTGAAATTTCTGGAGTTGCTGGTATAAACCCACATAAATTTTCCTTAACTTGAATTTTAGCTTCTGCCACATTTAAGAGGTTTAAAGTTTCTATGGCAATTGCTTCTAATCCACCAAAATAAGCACCAATTGCATCAAATATTTGCTTGCACCAAAATTCTAAAGGTAGATTTTTAATTGAAATCCAACCTCCATATCCTTTAACTACCCTTGGCCGGCTGTGTAATTTGGTGTTCCACCTTTCAATCTTTAGGTGAAGATGTTCTATTCTTTGCCACACACCTGGATGTTCGATCAAGTCTTCCAAATTCCCCTTTTCCAGCTTTAATAGGGCTGATTCAACTGAAAGAGGATTGATGAGAATTTTAGACTTAGACCACTGTCTTAGTACCTCTGAGACTTCCTTCCATTCATTGAATTCACAAAGATGGTTGACTACCCACAGTTTGCTGAAATCTTCTTTGAGGACATCCTGATGTTTTTGAACCCAAAAATTAGATTTGCTCTGTTTTTTGGTGTTCTGAGGGGGCAGGGGACTTTGTTTTTCTGGAAAAACAAACTTAATCAATCTTCCACTTACTATGTCTACATAGGAGATTGGGGTTGAGTGAGGGTTTTTTGTCATCTGTTCAACTTCAAAGAGGGACAAAGCATCATTTAACAAGGTAAGGAAGGAATACCAACCTGAATTAAGAGTTCCTGAAGGAACGTGAATGAAGAATCGTCCTCTAACTGCAGGCCACACTACACTTCTTAAAAACCAGTTTGAGTAGCTTCTGATTTCAGAAATCTTGGTTACGCCAGAAGCGTCTTGCTTGCTTTTGACAAAGAAGCTAGATGTTGGAAGTTTTGAAAGGGTCGAGATATTCTCCACAAACCAAAGTAGCTGTGATTTTGACAAGGAAATTTTCTTTTTGGCTTCCACATCTTCTATGATTACTGAACCAGCTTGGATGAGGGCACAAAAGTGGCTGTCTTTAATTTTGCAGCTGATAACTTCGATGGCTAAGTTAGGCTTGGAGGGAAGGATCGATGGATGGGCTATGAGAGATCGATGAGTCGAGGGTCGCAGGTGAGGGTTGAGGTTGGTGGGAATAGGCAAAGCTTGGTCGGAGATGGAGAGAGGGCGGGGAGTTAGGTCGGAATAGGGTGCCGGAGGAAGGGAAGGGGAGAGAGGAGAGAGGAGAGAGGAGAGAGGAGACAACATTTTTTTGTTTTTGGGTGTGTGGATAACTACACTAGCTTAGATTTGTCCTTCATTAGAAAGGTCCAAGTCATTCTGGTATGATCATCAATGAAGGTGAGGAACCACCAAGCACCTGAGATATTGTTTACTTTTGAGGGCCTCCAAATATCACTGTGAATAAATGAAAAAGATTTTGAAGATTGATAAGGCACACGAGGATAATCATTTCTTGTGTGTTTGGAGATTGACATGTTTCACATTGATAAAAGCTCGGTTTTCTATTGATAAATAAATTGGGAAACAATTTTTCGAGGTACAAGAAATTTGGATGACCAAGACAAAAATGCCATAATATAACTTGGCTTTTAATTGACAAGGACCTTGACTTGGAAACAAAACTGACGAACTTAGAGCAAGACTCAGGACTATGACTGAAGACCGAACTTGGAGAACGAGGTTCTTGAAGGAAATATTCTTGAGGAATAGACTAAAACAATATGTTGATTATTTCCTTCTTTGTGAAATTCTCCATTGTATTTATTGTATTTTATTTGCTATATTTAATTTTATTTTTCCTTATTTGTAATGGAGTGTTCCTTTGAGAACCTTTCTTCCTAGGAGAAATAAGAGAGAAATTAATATTTTCCAGCATGGTATCAGAGCAGCAAGTATTTTGAAACCCCAAAAAAACCCTAAAGCCCTAATTTTCTGAAAACCTCAAAACCCCTAGCCTTGCTACTGCCACTGCTGTCGATCAACATTCGTTCGTTCGCTGCCGCCACTGATCACTTGAAGCTCCGTCGGACATCGCGTCTTAGCCACCAGCCAATCGCATCTCCATTGGTCGATCGCATCTCTGTCAGTCATCTCATTCCAGCCACGTGCACATCCTACCCACTCGTTTTGTCACGTTTTTTGGGTATCAACACTCGTCTGTAGATTATCTCCACTGGCCAATCTAGTATGCATCGCTGTCCGCCACTTGCCGCCGCTCACTGCCGCCTGTCGCTGCTGTTCGCCGGTGTCTGCAAGCTGTCTCTTTCCTTTGCTGGTTTGTTTAGCCACTGTTTGGTGTTTTTATTTTTTATTTTTTAATTTTTTAATTTTCTTTTCTAGAACTACTGGTTTTTTTGGTCTTTGTTTCTTCAACAATATGTCAGACACTAAGATACCTATCATTAAAGCCTTTGACAATCACATCTATACCAATGGTCCCACTGTCCAAATAACCACCATTTGACTTAATGGTGATAATTTTCTTCGTTGGTCCTAAAGTATTTGGATGTATATTCATGGACAAGGGAAGATTGATTACATCACTGAAGAAACAACCACCCCCAGTCTAGATGGCCCTTCATTTGTAGGGTGGGACGTTGAAAACTCCATGGTTATGACTTGGCTTGTAAATTCCATGGTTGAAGACATCAACTGTAAGTATATGTGTTACTCTATTGCCAAGGAATTATGGGATAGTGTGACTCATATGTATTCTGATTTGGGCAACAAGTCACAGATGTTTGAGTTGAATTTTAAATTAGGTGATATACGACAAGGAGGTAACTTAGTTACACAATACTTTCACTTTCTAAAAAGGAATTGGCAAGACCTTCACCTCTTTGATACGTATGAGTAGATTTCTACAGAGGACCAAAAGCATTATAGGAAAACTGTTGAAGATGGTTGCATTTACAAATTCCTTGCCGGTCTCAATGTTGAGTTTGATGAAGTTAGAGGTAGGATATTTAAGAAAACTACTTTTCCAACTATTAATGATGTTTTTTTTGAAGTTCGCAGGGAGGAAAGCCGTATGAATGTTATGATTGGCAAAAAAAAAAAACAATTCGTTTAGTTAAATGCCCTGCGTTGGTGACTGAAAATACTGCAATGAAGGCTTTTGATCAATCCAACAAGCCACACGAAAAGCCTCGTGTCTGGTGCGATTGTTGCAATAAACCTTGACATACGCATGAATCTTGTTGGAAACTTCATGGAAAACTTGTGGATTGGAAAAGTTCTAAGCAAGGTGAGAGAAATTCCCTTCAGCATACCTTTAATACTAATGTTGTTGACTCCAGCCTATTTAATAAAAAGCAAATTGACCCAATTCTGAAGCTGCTAAAGACCAACCCATCATCCAGTAATCCTAGTGTTTCCTTGGCAAAATTAGGTACTTGTCCTCAAGTTCTCTCTTGCCTCAGCTCTTCTTCGTGGATTATAGATTTTGGAGCCTCTGATCATTTGGCTAGTTCCTCTTGTTTATTTGAATCATATGCTTCTGTGTATTGCAATAAAAAAAAATTTGTATTGATGATGATAGCTCCACCTCAATTGTAGGAAAATGAACTATTCCTTTGACTACAAAACTTACATTACGTTCTGTCCTTTATGTTCCAAAATTACCTTGCGATTTGTTATCCGTTAATAAAATCACTAAGGATGCTAACTATCATGTTATTTTTGTGAAACTTATTGTATCTTTCAAGATTCGAACTGGGGGAGGGGGGACGATTGGAAGTGCTAGGACGATTGATGGTCTCTATTACTTTGGTGAAGTTTCAACTAGTCATAAAAATGTTTAGGGCTTGAGTAGTGTCTATTCTCCTTATGGTAAAGAAACTATAATGGTTTGGCATCGTAGATTAAGGCATCCAAATTTCTTCTACTTAAAGTATCTGTTTCCTGATTTATTTAAAGAATTTGATTGTTCAGTTTTTCAACGTGAAAGTTGTATTTTTGCCAAACATCGTCGATCCACTTATTTGCCTAATCCTTACAAGGCCTCATCACATTTTTCCTTAATTCATACTGATGTTTGGGGTCCGTCTAAAGTTTTGACTCATAGTGGTAAGCGTTGGTTTGTTACCTTTATAGATGATCACACTCGTTTAACTTGACTTTATCTGTTAACAAAAAAGTTTGAGGTAAAAGAGGTTTTTGTTCGGTTTTACGATATGATTGAGATTCAATTTCAAACTAAAATTCACATTCTTCACTCTGATGATGACACAGAATATTTCAATGAGCAATTAATCAAATTTTTACAAGATAAGGGTATTTTTCATCAAGCTACATGTCGCGACACTCCTTAACAAAGCGACATTGTTGAGCGAAAAAATAGACACCTGAGTTGCTTGTGCCCTTATGTTTTCTATGAATGTTTCAAAATATTTGTGGGATGATGCAATCCTTACAGCTATATACCTGATCAATGGAATGTTGTCTAAGATTTTGAATTTTAGAACTCCTCTGAGTCACTTCAAAGATTTTTTTTCCTAATGTTTGATTGTTTTCTGATTTACCAATAAAATTATTTAGGTGTACTACTCATGTCCATACTCCTACCCTTTCTTGAACTAAACTTGATCCTCGAGCCATTAAATGCTTTTTTGTAGGCTATATCTCTCATAAGAAGGCTTACAAATGTTTTGATCCTTTGATCAACAAGTATTTTGAGAGTATGGATTTATCTTTTTTGGAAAATCAACCATTTTTAGCCCAAATTCTCTTTGGGGGGAGAGATCTAACCTTGAAGATAATTTTTGGGACACTTCACCTCTCCAAAACATCATTGGTTATGAAATTATGAGTTCTAGTCCTTTGATGCCAAGTGTGGGAAGTTCTTCAGAGGGAATCTAACTCAAGAAGTCGAAACCTTGAACTTCAGGTTTATACTAGAAGAAACTTGACTCAAAGAAATCGAGATTAGACAATTGACTTATCACAGGATCAATCTAATTCTGATGAATAATTTTGAAGATCCAGGTACTAGACACTCTACTCTTGTTCCCCTAGTTCTTCATCTCTTCGTAATTCTTTACTTGATGTCCGATCATGATATTCCAATTGTTCTGGAAAGGTACTTGTAAATGTACCAAATATCCCATTGCAAACTTTCTTTCTTATCAAAGATTGTCCGACTGTCATAAAGCCTTCACATCCAAAATAACTAGCATATTTGTTCCAAGGAATATACAGGAGGCCCTGAATGATTCAAATTGGAAATTAGCAGTGATGGAAGAGATTGACGTGCTGAAATAAAATTGCACATGGGACATAGTTGAACTACCAAAAAATAAGAAAACAGTGGGATGCAAATGGGTGTTCATTGTAAAATGTAAAGCTGATGGAAGGATTGAAATTTACAAGGCCAGATTAGTTGCCAAGGGGTTCACTCAAATCTATGGAATTGATTATCAAGAAACATTTTCTCTAGTTGCTAAAATTAATTCTATCAGAATCCTGTTGTCTGTTGCAGTCAATTTTGATTGACCTCTTTATCTACTTGATGTTAAGAATGCCTTTCTCAACGAGATCTTGAAGAAGAGATATTTATGGACTTGCCACTTGGTTTTGAGGTAGATCTCGGGGTTAACAAAGTGTGCAAGTTAAAGAAATCATTATACGACCTTCAACAATCTCCTAGAGCAATGTTTTGGAAAGTCAGTCACGAGCTATGGATTCAGTCAAAGTCAAGCTGATCATACTATGTTCCATAAACATACTGGAAATGACATGGTTGTTGTTTTGATAGTGTATGTTGATGATTTCATACTTACAAGTAATGATGAGTCATGACTGAATATCTTGAAGAAAAAACTTGCTAATGATTTCCAAATCAAGGACTTGGGAACCTTAAAGTATTTCCTTGGCATGGAGTTTGTCAGGTCCAAAAGTGACATTCTTGTTAACCAAAGGAAGTATATTCTTGACCTACTAAACGAGATAGGTTTACTTGGTTACAAGATAGCAAAAACTCCCATCGAGCAAAATTTAAAATTGGTAGATGCAACTGAAAAAAAGGTAAAAGAAAAAGAAAAGTTCTAGAGACTTGTGGGGAGACTTATATACCTCTCACACACAACTTGACATCGCTTTTGCAGTTAGTATGGTAAGTCAGTTCATGCATGCTCTTGGCCAGTTCACTTTGAAGCAATTTATAAAATTTTGAGATATTTGTAAGGTACTCCAGGAAAAGGTATATTATTTAAGAAGCATGACCACCTACATGTTGAGGTTTACATTGATGTTGATTGGGCAGGCAACAAGACTGATAGAAGATCCACTTTGGGTTATTGCTTTGTTAGAAGAAATCTAGTTACTTGGCAAAGTAAAAAAACAAAGTGTGGTTGCAAGAAGTAGCACTGAAGTAGAATTTAGGGCTTTAACCCTTGGTCTTTGTGAGGGCATATGGATAAGAAAACTATTGGAAGAATTGAAATTCTCTTAGACAATGTCTATATACATTTATCGTGATAACAAGTCAACAATTTCCATCGCTCACAATCCAGTCCTTCATGATTGGACGAAACATATTGAAATTGATAAACACTTCATTCCTTACCTTCCGACAACAGAGCAAATTGCAATGCATTAATTAAAGGTCTTCCAAGATGGCAATTCAACAATTTGATTGACAAGCTGACCATGAATGATATCTTCAAACCAGCTTGAGGGGGAGCATTGATTATTTCCTTTTTTGTGAAATTCCCCATTGTATTTATTATATTACATTTGCTGTATTTTATTTTTTCCTTATTTGTAATGGGGTGTTCCTCTAGTTAGGAAATCATTTCCTCCTAAGAGAAATAAGAGAGATTAACATTTTCCAGTACAATAAAAGAGTTAAGAAATTCTTAAACAGAGAAGGACAGAGAAGGTATGGTCTCCCCTCTCTCCACTTCCCTCTCTCCTTTCTTCTCTTCTTCCTCCCTACCTTCCTACGGCTACAGCTAGCCTCCCCTCCTGTCAACCTCCATAGCCATCTAGATTTCTTTCTTGCCTTTTTGCTCATTCTTTCCAAGTTTTTGTTCAAAGCTTTCAAAGTTATTTTTGAATATAGAAATCAAAAGTTGTTGTATTAGGAATATTTATTTCAGCATTTGGCATGAGAAGAACAGTTTTATCTGGGAAGATTCAAATTTTAAGAGGAAGATTTCTGTATCTTTATTCTCTTTGCAATGGTTTGAAGAAAGCTTAGTGGAAATGCTTCGGTCTCCGATCAAGGAATTCTTTCAAAAGAAAGATAGAAATGATCTAGAAGTGTTTTGGCTAGCAAAATTTCGTACTCAGAAGGCCTGGTTTTTGGAGTGTGCTTTATGGTGGGAGATCAAACTTACATGTTCCAGCTGGTTTTAAGAAAAGAGGATGGCTTGTATTATGGGAAATGATAAGTGATTTTCTCATTCTCTTGTCCAATGGATCCTTCCAGCCCTGCAATCTTGATTTCATCTACTCCAAGAGTTGCATTGGATAAGTCCTGCGTTAAAAATTCTCTGTTTGGGTTAGAAAGGAGGAGTTGGTGAATTTACACCTTGATTCTATCTTGGTAGTTACCAGAATCAAAGCACATTACTCTTGGATG
This sequence comes from Benincasa hispida, assembly GCF_027475165.1. NCBI lineage: Eukaryota > Viridiplantae > Streptophyta > Magnoliopsida > Cucurbitales > Cucurbitaceae > Benincasa > Benincasa hispida. Next base: position 33,819,597 of record NC_143482.1, read on the forward strand.
AAGATAAAATTGGTTCTTGAAGACTTTTATCTGACTCCTTTGTCAAATAATGCATTTATGGATGATAAGACTTTGATCAAGGGAACCAAAGACCTAGAGTCTCATAAAATGGAATGTATTTGACGATTTGCACCTTAAAATTGTGAGATGGTCCAGTCGATTTCACTCCAAAATGGAAGTTATCAAGTGTTATGGTGGCTGGATAAAAAAAAAAAAATCTCCCATTACCATATTGGAAAAAATCAGTCTTTGAAGCCATTGACAAACAATTAGGAGGTGGCCTCTCTTCTTTCTTTACTCGAGGGTCACTCTTTTAGCCGTGGGAGAAGAGATGTGAGGGTTAGGAGACCCAGTCCTTTGGATGGGTTTTCGTGTAAGCCCTTTCTTTATAGTCTGTTGATCATTCTCCCTTAGATGATTCAGTCTTTTCGGTTCTTTGGAGGATTGAGATTTCTAGGAAAGTGAGGTTCGTTACCTGGCAAATTCTACATGGTCGTGCTAATATGATGGATCGGCTTGTGAGGAGGTTACCTTTGCTTGTTGGGCTGTTCAGGTGTATTTTTTGTTGGAAGGCAGAGGAAGATCTGGATTATATCCTTTGGTAGTGTGAGTTTACAAATTTTGTTTGGGAGTTATTTTTCAGATGTTTGGCATTTTGTACGTCTTAAATCATCGATTGACCAAAAGCTTAAGCTTATGGGTGAAGGTAGATTTAATTATATATCATTTAACACTCCCCCTTACTTGTGGGCTTGAAAATATGGAGAATGCCCAATGGCCAACAAGTGGAAATCAAAATTGATCAGAGAGGAAATAACATTGTAGGGGCTTGAATATCCCTGGACCACCTGTTTTAATACCTAATTAAATCACCGATTGACCCAAAAGCTTAAGCCTATAGGTGAAGGTAGGTTTAATTATATATCATCTAACAGTACGCTCGTTAGAGGGATACTAGCAATATGATCGAGGAGTTCCTTCTCAATCCACCTCGTGGGAAGAAGAGTTGCTTTTTATGACTTGTTGGGGTGTGTATGATCTTGTAAACTTTGTGTGGTGAGTGGAATAATAGGACTTTTAGAGGGAGGGATAGGGATCCTAGTGAGCTTTGGTCTTTTGTTCGCTATCATATTTCTTTGTGGGCTTTGATTTTGAAGGCTTTTTGTAACTATTTATAGACCTTATTTTGCATAGTTGGAGTGTCTTCTTGTAGAGGGATGTATCTTTTTGTGAGCTTGGTTTTTTGTACTCCATATATTCTTTCATTTTTTTTCAATGAAAGTTGTTGTTTCTATAAAAAAAATTGAAATACAAACTTGCTAGATGGAGGAGTCTCCTTCTATGTAAAGGACGGAGGGTAACTCTTGTTCAGTCGGTACTTAATAGCTTGCCCAATTATCATTTTTCTCTCCCTAGGGCACAGAAGAATGTTATCAACTCCATGGAAAAGATTATCAGGGACTTTATATGGAATGGTGGTGCGTACAAGCCTAGGCGTAACCTTGTCAAGTGGGAGTGGACCTCTCTTCCCCCTCTCCTGGGGTTTTGGGTGTTGGAGCTCTTATCCACCATAATACCTCCTTGCTTACTAAATGGCTTTGGTGATTCACTCAGGAAGGATCCATCTATGGTGTTATGTCCCATGGGTGGTTGACGAAAGAATTCAAGAAAAAAGAAAATAGGCCTTGGGTCAATGAAAAAAATGTGCCTTTCTTTGTAAGTTTTGTTTGGGAAATCAAATTTGTTTTTGGAACGATGTTTGGGTTGATCAACATTCCCTTCAGTTTTGCTTCGCTGCCATATACATTATTTCCAATAGAAAAGAGCCCCTATTTTGGAGGGTTTTTTTTTTTCATAAAAAAAAACAATTTCTTTGATTGAATGAAATATCCAAAGATATTCAAAGATATACAAGTTCTAATAGTGAAAATCAGTCTTGGAATGTGGGTCTTTGCAGAGGGCTTTTTAATAGAGGTTGATAGCTAGGTGGCACTCATTGACAAGCTGGACTCCGTCTATCTTTGTGAGAGACCAGATCGGTTACCTTGGTCCCTTGGCAGCTTGGGAATCTATACTACAAGTTCTGTCTTTTGATAGCACATAAATCTTTGCTAGGCACTTTGTAGGGAATAAATGACTTCCTTCTGGGGAGTTTTTACCATTCAACATTTGTCTCTTTTCACCGATAAAATGTTTCGTCATTTTGTGAAAGGAAAAAAAGGAATGGACTATTGTTTTTTTTGTTTTTTTTTTTTTTCCTTTTGTAACTAGAAACAAAAGGAAAAAAAAAACGATAGTTGGTAATAGGAGCTTATGTCAAATCTTACTCTGGTTCTGGAGTTTGCCACTTACATAAGTACATATTATATTTCATTTTCAAGAAACTTATGGAGGCCATTTCTTTTTAATATATATGTACATGTATGTTTTTATATATATTTATTGCAGAAGAAGTTATTGGTTCCTCACGGTTTCTTTTTCAATGGGGATGGGGGTTTGATTATTGGGGCAGATGATGTTATTGTTACAGGAGTATTGAGTGCTAAGTGGTCCCCAGACCTCAAAGATGTTCGGTGTGACCTTGATCCAATGCTCATTGCGAACCATGTGAGGTACATGCAACTTTTTCCTTAAGGTTACTGCTTAAAGATTTTGAATGCTTCTGATCTAAGTGAATTAACTTAAGATATTGTGTATTTGTTAGTGGTAGTCTGGTCTCTTCAAAGAGTAAGAAACAAAATTTGCATCACTTTCAAGTGCTGAAATATAAATTCAGAGCAATGACACAGTTTTTTGTGCGAATCAGCGCGGATATGTCAAATTTTTAATGAATTGGGATTTGATATCACAACACTGGCCAAACTGTGGTGTGATAGTGAAGCAACTCTTCATATTGTATCAAATCAAGTATTTCGTGGGTGGACTAAACATATTGAGTTCAACTATCATTTTGTATATGAGAAAGTGTAGGAAGGTTTGTTATCCAGGACATGTGAAGACCGGAGAGCAATTAGGATTTATCTTCACGAAATCCTTAAATGGAGCACATATAAATTTCTCTCTCTAACAAGTTGGACATGATTAATGCCCCAACTTGAGGGGGAGTATTATAGTGATAATATTAGTATAGTTGTATTATTGTAAATATCTTAGGAAGCCCTTTATTATCTTTTTACTTTCTTTTTCTTTTTTAATTGAAACTTTACTTTCTTTTTCTTTCAAAACTGATATGGGAAATTCTTACCAAAAAAAGAAAAAACTGGTCTGGGAGATACTTCCGTGACCGCAACCTATCTTCTAAACTAAATGGCCATTTGGCTGGCAGGCTAAATTCTCTGTGAGAAGTCTCCCACCTTTTTAACCTTGTTACTTCTGCGTTTCTCAATCCTATGTCCCATAATTCACTCTCTTATGAAATTCCAAAAAACACTTTCTCTTGCTTCTCTAGTGACATTCCCAAAAGTATTCAACCTTATCTGGTACGGTCTAATAATGCCTTTTAATGTCTATTGTTTCTTGTAGAAGAACCAATGAACTAAAGGCTGAGGTTGACATCCCTGATGATATAATTATGAAATTTCGGCAGTTCTGGTCAGATTTCAAAGACACTCCTTTAAAAGGTGCAACTAACTTTGATCAACACTAAGGTGCAATCTGATGTATTACTTACATTTTATATGAGTCGTTGTTGCCTGTACTTTGAAGGATCATTTATTGCCTTCCATGATACAGTGTTTAATGTTTTTGTTTCATTATGGTCCTCGGTTCTTAAATGGGGATTTTTTACATGAGTTCTATTTTTATTTCTGATGCTGACATGGTTGAAGTTATCCAGGAAGAAATGCTATTCTGAGAGGTATATGCCCTCAAGTGTTTGGACTTTTTACTGTAAAACTTGCAGGTATAAGTCATCTTTCATTCATTCAATTAGGTCATCTCTCATCCAACCCCCCACCCACCCACAAAAGATGTAGAAACAAAATAAGCGCAGTCGTCTAATTCTTAATGTCTGTGTACTTAAAGTGAACCAATTTCAGTATTTGCCCTCTTTTGTTCAACTTTCAGTGGCTTTAACACTCATCGGAGGTGTACAACATGTGGATATATCTGGTACTAAAGTTCGAGGAGAATCTCATCTACTGTTGGTTGGCGATCCTGGTATTCCCATTCCCCTCTTAAATTTATACTAGTCATAATATACTGATTTGGAAGTCTATGAGCTATGTTCCCAGGATTTGCACGTATTTCACAGCCAAGGGAGCCATTTATTAACCACGACGTTGTTAAAACGTGAAACGGAATGTGTATCGAAATTAAATTTAGTGTATCGTGTATCGTAAGTTTTAATTAGGTAGATAACATCTAAACATAATAAATATAAATATGAAAGCTTAAAATAGAGAAATAAATAGTCATGCATTAAATGAACCCAAAACATATATAAAAACATAAAGTAACTTCAAAGTTCAAAATAACCCAAAAAAGAAAACATCCAACTAACTTCAAAATAAGTATGAAAAAACATTAAAAACGATAGCACTTCTTTGTTTCCAAGTTCCAATGTTCAACTATTGACTTCAATATCTTCAAAATCAATATCAGCTAATAGTTCTTCACTACCTTGTTCATGTGTCTTTTCTCCTTTGTGTTTTTCTACTAATTCAATAACTTCCTTCCCTTTGTCACTTTTATAGTTTTTGATAAATCTCTAGGTCCTAAAACAAAAAACCAATAGTAAAGCTTATTACTTAAAAAATAAAAAAGGATTATTAAGATATGATAAAATTATTACCCCTCTTCCTCTTTTTGCTACTCTCAATTTTTTGAATGTTAACATTCATTTACATTCATCCACGAGGCACCATTTGGTAATGTCGAATCTTTTTTCTCTGTAATCCATTCATCATCAGACTCTAAATCTGATAGATGAATAGGATCATATGATTCTCCTTCTAAGATTGTTTTCTTATGCCTTGCTTTCATCTGAAGATTATATTTTACAAACATAACTGCACTCGATCTTTGTTGTTCCAAACAATTTCTTCTCTTTGAATGCACCTAAAAATAATTAATGTTAATATTTTGTTATTAATTCTAATTTTTATAAAATTGTTTTTCATGATATCATACCTGGTCAAATATACTCCAATTTCTCTCACATCATGTTGCACTACAAGTCAAGCTAAAATTCTAATAGCAAGATTTTGGTTTATGTAGAATAATGCCATCCTAGACCATTGGTAGAAGATTGAGTGATCTGATTTGCTTTTCTTCTTTTCTAACTACTCAATTGCTTGACTAAATTTGATAGTGGGTATGGTTTCATTACTTATTTATTTATTTATTTTGCATATGAAGTGTCCTTGGTGTGTCACTAGCATATCTCGACGTTTCAAAAAGCAAAATAATAATAAATAAAATAATGAACATGCTAGCTGGCGTGTCAGACACGTGTCGGAGGCATATCGGAGCGTGTTGGTGTTCGACACGTGTCCGACACCGACACTTCGCCTGTTTAGAAGTGTCGGTGCTTTATAGACGAAAAATCTTTTGGAATAGGACAATCATCCAGAGGTTGTGCCATCAAGAGTAGACTTAGCAAATAGGTGAACAAGTAGGGACAAACGTCGAAGGAGATGTATTAAGGTTGGGTGTAGGAGACACAATGGTAGATATAAAGAGATCATCGTCCTCCCCTTAACTCGTACTAGGTTAACATGGAGTGTGAGGCTGGTCCTTGCAGATGGTAACATCACATGATACAAGATATCTATTTAAGCTAGGACAATAACATCTGTATCCTTTTTGAACTAGAGATTAGCCTAAGAAAATGAACTTCAAAGATTTAGGGTTTAATTTGGTTAGATTAGGATGAACATCCCGAACAAAATAGGTACAACCAAATATTTCTAGCTCAATAGGAAACAAAAGTTTTGTAGGATTTAGGAAATAGAATATGATATCGAATTTGACCTTTAAGAACTGATGAAGGCATGCAATTAATAAAAAACATGCCGTTGAAATTTCATAAACCCAAAAATGCTTTGGATAATGCATTTGAGAGAATAATGCTCGTGTAGTTTCAAAAAGATGATTGATGAATAATTCCATGCTTACATACATATGAAGTAAGTGCTTTTGAAAAATACTCACCGGCATGGTCACTTCTCAATACTTTAAGGAGAACACCAAATTGAGTTCGAATCTTAGCATGAAAATTACAAAAGTGAGAATGTAACTCAAACTTACTATTTATAAAATATACCCAAGTCATGCGAGAGTAGTCATCAACGAAGGTATCGAAATACTGAAAACAAGTTCTGGACACAATTGGACAAGAACCCCAAATGTTAGAATGAACTAATTCGAAAGGAGAACTAACTCGATTATCAACTCTAGGATGCGAGCTAAGATGATGAAGTTTGGCAAACTGGCATGAATTACAATTTAATGAGGAGAAGTTATGAAACTAAGGACAAAGCTTTTGTGAGACTGAGAGAAATGGATGACCAAGACGACAATGGGCCTCATAAGGAGAAACAACTCCAGAACAAGAAAACTTGTTGATGTCGATACTGGATGATAACAAATATAAAGTTCTCCAAATTTATGTCCTTTCCCAATAATCTTCTTCGTCATAAGATCCTGAAACAAACAATAACCATGATAAAATAAGAACCAAAAATTCAGGTCACAAGTGATTTTTCTAATAGAGATCAAGTTAAACGAAAACTAAGGTAAATGTAGGAAAAATGATAGAGAAAGAGATGGATCGAGAGTTACAGTGCCAGATCCAAGAAAAGAAGATTTTGATCTATCTGCCAAGGTAACACTGGGAAGGGATGTAGATGACAAAATGTTGGAAATTAAGTTGGGATTAGCTATCACATGAGCTGAGCAGTTGCACCAGAGTCTATGACCTATTGTGTAGAGGATGAAAGAAGACAATGATTCATGTTTACCCAAATTAGCATGGTTGTAATAGGGGCACGTGTAGATGATGTAGAAAATGCTTTATATGATTTATGGTATTGTTGAAATTCATCGATCTCAATTGCTGAATTAACAAAGAGCTTCTTAGATGAACCATGGATGAACGAAGCCCTCGATTGAACCACATTAGACATCAGTGTGACCTCTTTTACGAAAGAACTTCAAAATTGAGCGGAATGGTCACAAGAACCTCATGAACAGTTGAAAGAAATAAGAACCAATGAGTTAAAATTAACCACTTCTCCGAATATCTTTCCAATCGAGTGTGCTTTGTTGGATCTGAACACACAGACACGCCGAAAAACACAAATCGAGACAAACCCAGGTGACGTGGTAAAAAATGAACGTTCCACGTGCTGGCGTGGGTGACAGAGGGCAGTGGATTCCGGTGGTGCGTGACTCATGCACTGAATATTTTTCGGTAAGTGGACTTTCTTTTGAGTTGGGCGGTGATGAAAAAACATGCCTGTAACAGACCTTGACGGCGACGACAACGACATAATTCTGCCAGGGTGGCGACGGTGGGAATGGCAGCGGATTTCAGCGGTAGTGACGGATCCTGACAACAAAGTAGATACTCTAAACCCAAAGTAGGAGACCAAACTCTTCGATAAGGTGCTCTAAACCTAAAACCCTAAGAGTTCACAAATCCCCAAATTACTCACAAAACCTTAATTGCCCTACGAAATGCCTAGAGCTCTAATACCATGATAATGTTAGAGCAGAATATGAGAGAACTCATAATCTTTCTATACACTAGAGTTTAATATATATAGACATACATGGAAACCCTAAAGTGAGAATAGTAAATTACAATAAAAGACAACAGACTAATTTAAACCCCTATAACTATTCATATACTATAACACTAATAACTTTCTTTCTTTAGGTTTTAAGCTAGTACTTGGTTGTTTTCTGTGGCACATTTATACTGCCATATCAATTCTGAATGTACTCTTTGCATTATGGAATAAATCTAGTTGCTTATGAATTTTTTTTTTGAACATTGGTGAAGGACGCATTCTTTGAATTTTTAAAGTCCTATCTTGGTCTCATAGTCGGCATTGAATTTAGGAGCATAATGGAACCTATGTATTAATTTTTATAACCTAATTGGTAACCATAAAAAAATCATAAATTGAAAATACTAATTCTAAAAATTAGGAATGGAATTTTACATTGGATTAAGATAATATGCTGCTGCATGTACGGACCTATGAAGTTGCATTGCCCATCTCTTATCAATTATATCCCAAATAGGTTTACAATGTTTCTTCACATATATATCCCATTGCAAGTCTCGCATCACCATCAACGAGTCTTAAAACTTTTACTAAGGGAATAACACATTTTGAACGATACTTTATGCATGACCAAAAGTCTGAATCGACAAGAATAATTTTCATTACTGCAGCTCTGTCAGGCTTCTTTGCGTAGTTGCTTCTTTTCCAATCTTCAAATTCAAACATTGCTCTCGAACCTATTTTATTTTCTGCCAAGCTTTGCAAAGTCAAGTAAGAAGTTGCAAATCGTGTCATACTAACCCTTATTAATTCTTCCTTTAGTATACTTCTTCATAAGGTTTAGAATCCAATAATGTTGATAAATATAGCCTTAGACACTATATCATTATGTAAGGGCATATCACAAATATTAGATAAAATCAAGTCTAAGCAATGTGCAACACAAAGAGACTAAATAGTTTTTGCTTAGCCATTACTATTTGTCTAGCTTTGACATAAGCAGATGCACTATCTATTACTACTTAAACTACATTATCTTCACCAATCTCTTCTACCAGTGAATCTATCATCGAATATCAATGTGCATCTTGATTTTTCCATTTAGTTCTATACTTTTCTAACAACTCTGGATTGATTGTTTCCACCTGTTTAAAAAAGTACATCTAACCTCATGATATGATGGAGATTTTAGTTCAGGACCAAATGAAGCAACTGAATCTATCGTACTTTTGAAATATAGATCTTTGATTAAATTAAAAGAAAGTGCATTTGCATTAAAAAATCTAGAAATATCTCTACAAACACTTTCTCTGTCAGGTTTCTTCCACATACTGTTCAAGGTATTAGAATTAGATTTTTGTACACTTTTACCAAAAGCACCCATCATAAGTTTTTTTTTTCTTTTCTTTTTCCTATCGGCAATCTTCATCATGAAAATCATCTCCATCTTTATTTCTTTTATTTCCATTCAACAAACTCTTAAAAATATCTGGAATCTCATCAGAAACTTTACTACATGGAGCAACATCTTTTCTAGTATGTGCTAGATGATGTTTAATCCTATAAATACCCCCAATAAGAATTTCCACAAAGGGCATTTTCAAAACTAGAAAAATAAGAAAAACTATTTACACAAAATAGCAAAATTTAATCTTCTTTGATAGAGGTTGATAGAAGTCTATTAATGTCTATCAGTGATAGAAGCCAATAGAAGTCTATTATCGATAGACGCTGATAGAAGTTTATCAGTGTCTATTAGTGTTTTTTATTTTTTCTATTTCTGTAAATAGTTTGACATTTTTTTTTATTGTGAAAATTTCCTTTTTCACAGTGGTTACATCTTAATATGAACCTTCTATTTTTGCCTCGACTTTAACACAATGGTCCCATGTCAGATCTCCACTTTTCTCTTTACTTCCTCCTATCATTTTTTAACTTCAACATAGTAACTGATAAGGAAGTAAAAAAAAAAAACTTCTAACCTTAATTGGTCTTCAAATATTGCCACTTGAGAATAGCTTCCCAATATCCTAATCTTCAAGTTCACAAAAGCCTTAAAATAAGAAAAAATGGGAGGTGAAGATTAATGAAAGGTGTTGTCGTTGGTGGATGTAGCCTAAAGGATAAAATGAGAGAAATCTCTGATAATAAAATCAAAGTTTTTATTATGAATCAGAAGTTATCAATACAAGAAGACAATCCCTCAATTTATAGTGAATTGAAAAACAAACTAATTCTAATCCTAATCAATCAAAGAAACTAATTTAAATTCTAATAAACTAAGGAAACAATCCTATCCTAATTAATCAAGGAAACTAAACTTAATCCAAATTAATTAAGGATTTAACCAAGATACCTTAATATACTCTAATCCTATTGCATCATTCTATTCTTTAAAAAAACTTGTCCTCAAGTCTCGAAAAGAAAATGAAAAAAATACAAAGCTTTTTTTTTCTTTTTCCCGATGATTTGTAAAAATCCCAAATATATACACTCATGCCACCAATATTTTGCTCAACCGTTTTAGTTAAAGTTGGAGTATCAAAGCAACCCATAAACCCATTTGAAAAGTTGTTGCATAACCAAGGATTTGGGAAGAAATGAGTTGAAATAGTCCCACAAATAGGGAGGCTGCAAAGTGAAACTGGGGAGGATTGAAGCCGGGCTGGATCATACAAATTCGAAGGGGTTAGATCACGTGAAACACATGCTAGGAATTGAGCACACATGTTGGCTCGGATCATGTGGGTCGAGTAGAATGGATCATGTGTTACCACATATTCTTCCTTCTTGTCTTCCATGCAATCGATTGCAACCAAAGATTCGAACTTCTTCAAATTGGGTTGCCTATAACTATCGTCCTTTTCACCGAAATTGCCTCCATCTATTATCACGTCTTCTTTCTTGAACATGACTTTCCTAGTATTTGCCCTTGATTTTTCTTCGCTCATTTTTTCTACCTTGCTCAATTGGTCCATGTGTGGGATTCAAATTTCTTAAGAGTTTTCTGTCTTTAAGTGCTTCTTGCAAGGTTCCACAACCATGGTTGAATTCTTGATCTTCTTTTAATCCAGCAAGCTTTAGGTTTTGATATTCTTAAATTATTTCTTTCTTGAACTTTTGCCATTGTTTTGAAGTTGATCCATGTTTTGAGTTATCTTTCCAAACAAATTTTAGATCTCTTTTACTCCCTTCTTCATTTCCTTAAAAACTTCAAGATTGATGTGCAAATTTCGAATACTTTGTACTGAAAAGACACAAGCAATTACATCATCTGATTCTAGCAGTGCTTTGATTGGGCGCACAAATGATTATAGAGGTAATAAGGGAGTTGAATCAAATAGCTTCAAAGGTCATCCAAATAACCAAAGATCTAATCTAGGAGGTGTTGTTTGCTATTATTGTCATAAACCTGGCCATACGAAGCGTGAATGCAGAAAATTGCTGAATAAGGGTCAGAGGATGCCATCACTCTCTGTACATGTCGCCTCTACTCTTGATAATTTTGACAAGTCAATTACGATTTTTGCAGAGGAGTTTGCTAAATTTCAGCAGTATCAAGAGTCATTGAGGGCATCATCTTCTACTCCCATTACGGCCATCGCAGAGACAGGTAACATTTCTAAATGCCTTCTTTCCTCCACGTCAAAATTGGTCATTGACTCTGGTGCTACAGACCATATGACAGGTAACCCCTTTCTCTAACCTTTGTACATCTACCTATTCACCTAATATCACTATAGTTGATGGAACCTCCACTCCTGTTTTAGGATCAGGAACCGTCCATCTTACTGAATCAATTTCTTTGTCATCAGTTTTAAATTGACCACATTTCTCGTTTATTTTGATTTCGGTCAGTAAACCCACTCGTGATCTTCATTGTTATGTCTCCTTTTTTCCTCGTTATTACTTATTTCAGGATCTTATGACGAAACAGACCATTGGTAAAGGGCGTGAATTTGAAGGTCTTTACATCTTTGAACCACAAACACCTACGGCCATCACATGCTCAAGTGTGTCGTCTCCCTTTGAAGAGCATTGGTGTTTGGGTCATCCATCTATCTCTGTGTTGAAGAGTCTTCGTCCACAACTTCAACATTTGTCTTCTTTAGATTGTGAGTCATGTCAGTTTGCTAAATTTCATCGTGTGAGTTTGTACCCTCGAGTCAATAAACGAGCTAGTGCTCCTTTTGAATTAGTCCATTCTGATGTTTGGGGTCCTTGTTCTGTTGAGTCCAAAGGAGGGTTTAGGTATTTTGTTACATTTGTCGATGACTATTCTCGTGTTACGTGGTTATATTTAATGAAAAGTCGTTCTGAGTTACTTTCTCATTTTTGTAACTTCCATGCTGAAATTCAAACTTAGTTTAGTGGTGCTCTTAAAATCCTACGGAGTGATAATGCTAAGGAATATTTCCCTCATACACTCAAGTCTTATTTAGATGCCCATGGCATTCTTCACAATCTTGTTGTGTCGATACTCCATCTCAAAATGGGGTTGCAGAATGAAAGAATCGTCATCTCCTTGAGACAGCCAGAGGTTTGATGTTTCAGATGCATGTTCCAAAATCCTTTTGGGCTGATGCTGTTTCCACAGTTTGTTTTTTAATAAATCGCATGCCTTCTTCCATTCTTAAGGGTGAGATACCTTTTCGTACTTTATGCCCCAAGCAAAATTTGTTTCCCATTCCACCCAAAATATTTGGTTGTACCTACTTTGTTCGGGATGTTCGGCCTTAGCATACCAAGCTGGATCCAAAGTCCTTAAAATGTCTTTTCTTTGGTTATTCCCGTGTCCAAAAGGGGTATCGGTGTTATTATCCTAGTCTAAATAAATATTTCATCTCTCCTGATATCACGTTTTTTGAACATACCCCATTTTTTCCATCACCATCATTCTTTCTGAATAAGAGTCAGGGGGAGCATAAGGAATTAGAGGATGATTTCCTTGTCTACACAGTTATTTCTCCCTCCGATCCTCTTCTTGATTCATCTCTACCTGTGGCTACCTTTACTCTTCCACCCATCGTTAAGGTCTATACTCGACGACAACTTCCTTCAGTTCCATGTCCTGTACCAGAGTCTTCTTCGTCAGTGGATCCAGAAACGAGTGATGATCTCCCTATTGCTTTTCGTAAAGGTAAACGTACATGTGCTCATCCTATTTCCTCTTTTGTTTCATATAACCATTTGTCGTCTTCCACATGTTCATTCATTGCATCCTTAGAGTCTATATCCATTCCTAAAACTGTTCATGAGGCTGTGTCTCATCCTAGTTGGTGTGCCGCAATGGTGGAGGAGATGACTGCCTTAGATGATAATTGTACTTGAGATTTAGTTTCTCTCCTTGCAAGAAAGAAGGCTATCGATTGCAAATGGGTGTTTACATTTAAAGTCAATCCTGATGGTTCTGTTGCTCGGTTAAAAGCGCATCTTGTAGCGAAAGGCTACACACAAACTTATGGTGTTGACTATGCTGATACTTTTTCTCCTGTAGCAAAAATGGCATCTGTGTGGTTGTTTATTTCATTAGCTTCAATCAATCATTGGTCTTTACATCAACTTGATATTAAAAATGCATTTCTTCATGGTGATCTTCAAGAACAGGTGTATATGGTGCAACCACCAGGGTTTGTTGCTCAGGGGGAGAATGGAACAGTGTGTCGCCTTCGTAAATCCTTGTATGGTTTAAAGCAGAGCCCACGAGCTTGGTTTGGTAAATTTAGTCAGGTGATTGAAAGCTTTGGAATGCGGAAGAGCATGTCAGATCATTCAGTCTTTTTTAAGAGATCTGAGGGTGGTGTCATCTTGTAGTCATATATGTGGATGATATTGTGATTACTTGTGATGATGCTGTAGGTATCCAGTCTCTAAAGACCTTTCTTCATAGTCAATTCGATACAAAAGATTTGGGCATGTTGAAATACTTCTTAGGAATTGAGGTAATAAGAAGCAAGAAAGGAATTCTATTATCATTGAGAAAATATGTACTTGATTTGTTGACTGAAACAGGAAAGCTAGGGGCCAAGCCATGTAGTACCCCAATGATGCCCAACTTACAGTTCACAAAAGGTGGAGAATTGCTAAAAGATCCTGAAAGATATAGGAGGTTAGTGGGAAAACTTAATTACCTTACAGTGACTCGACCCGACATAGCCTATTCAGTAAGTATTGTGAGTCAATACATGTCATGTCCTACAGTTAATCATTGGGCTGCATTGGAACCGATTCTTTGTTATTTGAAGGCTGCTCCTGGGCGTGGTTTATTATATAAGGATTATGGTCATACTAATATTGAATGTTTCTCAGACGCCGATTGGGCAGGATCTAAAGAAGACAGAAGATCAACTTCAGGGTATTGTGTTTTTGTTGGTGGTAATTTGATTTCTTGAAAGAGTAAGAAGCAAAATATGGTGTCACGTTCAAGTGCAGAATCAGAATATAGAACAATGGCACAATCTGTGTGTGAATTGATTTGGATATATGAACTTCTTGTTGAGTTGGGATTTGAAATCACCACACCGACAAAGTTGTGGTGTGATAATCAAGCAGCACCTCATATTGTGTCTAATCCAGTATTTCATGAAAGAACTAAACATATTGAAGTTGATTGCCATTTTGTACGTGAGAAAGTTCAACAAAGGTTGGTATCTACAAGATATGTGAAGACTGGAGAACAATTAGGAGATATCTTCACGAAAGCATTGGATGGAAGACGTATAGATTATCTATGTAACAAGTTGGGCATGATTAACATATATGCTCCAACTTGAGGGGGAGTGTTATAATCCTATAGTTAGGGTTTTTCATTCTTGTAAATATTTTGTGATATTTTCCTTTTCTATGCTTTGTACACTTGTATATATTCATATCTTTGGTGAATGAATAGAGTATTCCGATTCTTTCTCAAACCTAAGAGTTTTACAATTTTTAATGTTTTTTCGTACTTATTTTGCAGTTAGTTGGATGTTTTCTTTTTTGAGCTATTTTGAACTTTCAAGTTAGTTTATGTTTGTATATATTTTGGATTCATTTAAAGCATGGCTATTTATTTCTTTATTAATGTTATCTACCTAATTAAAACTTACGATACATACACTAAAATTCAATTTCGATACACATTCTGTGTCACGATTTAACAACCTTGCCTTTTACCATTGAAGTTCTAAATCTAAGGCTCATGGACTGTTACTATATGTGAATCTGCGAATGTGAAGTAGACGGAGGGATAAACTTTAGGATTTTGAGACCTACGGCCTCCTTATATGTTTACAGAAACAGTCTGAATCAGCAGTCTTATTAACAAATATAATTAATTTTTTTTCTTTCGAAAGAGGGATCTAAATTTTCATTAAAACAGCATTTAAACTTGAAAATCTGCATTGTGCAATGTTAGATCTTTATAGATATGTATGGAGATCATCTGTGCCAGGTACTGGAAAGTCACAGTTCCTGAAATTTGCTGCCAAATTGAGCAACCGAGCTGTTATTACCACTGGATTAGGAAGCACTAGCGCAGGATTAACTGTTGCTGCTGTCAAGGATGGAGGTAACTTTCAAAACCTTTTCCTTTTTATTCATATTGATTGATTTGCTGAATCAAGTTTATTTTATTGGTCACTTTTTTGGAAAGTAATGCAATAAAAAGAACAATATCACAGTAAGGAGAAATGAAAAATTTATATAAACTAATAAAGAGCTTCTATTTCTTCTTTTGGTTTAAATCGAAACCTCAGTTGTAATCGTCCTTTTGTATTTCTGCCCAACTTGGTAGATTGTTGTACCCTTACTTTTTCCTTTTCCTCCCTGGGCCAAGGGATCTTTCAGTTTCTAGAGAACTAGGAGCTAATTTGAAGTATCCCTTATCTGACGTGTGTTTATTGGCCCAAAGGTGAAGTATTTCAAACTATTATCTATTGCTAATGCTCCTTTCCAAATGAGTGATGCTTATGGTTCTGCTCCCATTGGCAAGCACTTCTGATGCTAAATCAAGAACCTGGAGCAATGAATGATCAAAACTGGATAATACAAACACACACATCCTTCCTATCTTGAAACATAGTGCCATGACAAGCATATTTGAATTTCAAGCTAAAGGTGGAAACTTGAAGAAGTCTTGTTCAGATGATAAAATTTTATCTTAGAAAATAAATATGTGCGGGGGTAATTTGTTTTCTTTAAAAATAAGTTATGCATAAGATACACGTCTCCCTTTCTCTCATAATCATGCTTTACATCTGTCTTGGAATATCAATAGAAGTGCTGTGGATATGGTGTTTTAAACATAGTAACTTTGGCTGGTAATCTAATTTTAACCTACACTATCAGTCTTGGACGGTCTTTTTCATTCAATTGCTGACTTTTTGCATCTCATCCACCTTCCTCAAAAACAATTAATTTGTATATTCATGGAACTGATAGGCGAATGGATGCTGGAAGCTGGGGCACTTGTACTAGCTGATGGAGGACTTTGTTGCATAGATGAAGTGGACAGGTGCATTCGATTAAATGGAAACATAGATATTTTATATTATAACTTGCATGTATAATAAATATGAAACTGATTTATTGAATAAATATGAAGACCTCAAATCTCTGTATTTCACTCAACTTCACAGGCTCCTACATATTAGTCAATGGGCCCGAAAAAGGCATAAAGGAAACAATGAGGAATGGGGATTTACAATTTACAAAGAAAGAAAAGAAACTTAGATTTTTCTCTTTGTTTTTTCCAAACAAAATATCTCATTAAGGAAAAAATAAAAAATAAAAATGAAAGACTACGGGGGAATATAAAAAACCAAGCCCACCAAAAATGCCCCTAGGAAGGGTCTCCAACTAACGAAAATGTCACTTATGGAATAATTAAAAAAAACTTCGAATACAAGTGGCTAGCCTCTATGCTGGTAGGAAGCTGAAGATTGCAATTGAAATTGATAGAAAATCTATTAAAATAGGAAAGAGAAGATTTACAATATCCAACTAAATCACTTTGAGAGGCCTGGACTTTGCTAAGAAAATTACTCTCCAAATTCTGCCTATCCCCAAAATGCAAAACCATTTAGTTTTCCATATTTATAACCACCTTTCACGAAACAAATCTTATCTTGACATATGTGTCTCTCTATAGGCAACATTGTTCATAGTTGGACTCATTTTCTTTAGTGGGGGTTGGTTTCCTGTATAAGTATACCCTTGTATTCTTTTCTTTTCTTCTCAAAGTGGTTGATAAAATTAAAATGACATATGTGCGCTTCCAATATTCTAATAGCATCCTTGATATTTCCTTCCTAATATTCCTTACATATGCATTATGCTGAAATTTTATGGAAACCATTTTATATATTCTTTTTCGTTTGGAAAAATAAATAAAAGTAGATTTGAAAAGCTTTTAGCCCCTGGCCATGATCAAGATGCTTGTTAATTTTCTTGTTATTTGGAACTTAGGATACATTTTTTTTAAATCAGCATGAGAGAACATGACAGAGCCACAATCCATGAAGCAATGGAGCAGCAGACTATAAGTGTCGCAAAGGTATTATTTATCTCTAGTACAAATGGTCAGTTGATGTTTTGAGAGCATGCTAGACTCTGTAATAGTGATACTTTAGATGCTATATTGGAACTAGAGATGAACATGATTAACATTATGTAATGTAGAAAGGGATGAACACACTGTATTATCTATGAATTTTGGTAAATTATCTGCAGACTCTAGAATCATACCTAAATAAGAGAAGTGGGAGAGAGACTGAAGCAGAAAACGAGGGAAAAGTTGAAAGGAAGGAGTGAACTTCAAATAAACCTAAAAATATATATTAGACTTAGTTTAGTTTAAGAATAGAAATGATGAGATATTTCACCTAGTTTAGTTTCAGTCAATTTGTGATGTAGTAGGATTAGTGTAAGTTGGGGTATCTTGGTCAAATTCTTATTTGATTAGGATTAGAATTTGATTAATTAGGATTAGGATTATGATATGTTTTCTTGATTAATTAGGATTAGAATTAGTTTTTTGATGCAACGGTTGAGAATGCCAGTTTCAATAAAGTTGTGGAAACATTTGCCGCCCCTTAAAGATCATAGCTTAAGTTACCGTGTTGCTAATTGGAATTTTTTTTATGTATACCCTTTGATAGGGCTCTTTTGTATATCCTTTGTATTATTTCATTATTAAAAAAAAGGGTCATGGAACACCTAAGAATCTCACCTTTAATGATGTTCCAAGCATTTTTTTTTCCAAGAAAGTCTCCAGTGTAACTATATGAACCCACAAGTCGTCAACGGCTTCTCTGGTTTCAATTTCAGAAAATGGTTCTTTTAAAAGAGCCTTACTCTGAGAATCAATTTGCTGCCACTAAATGTTAGAAGGAATAACACGATTGCCACATTTGATTTGTATATAATTTAGTGAAGAGGGTCACAAACTCATTCACAAGCAAGTCTGCATTCAACACACTAGCTCCAAAACCATTTTGGATTTATTTGATGAGGTTTTTTTTTTTATCTAGTGGTAGTATAGTTATGGAAGAACTTGGTATTCTCATTTCCTTGTCCCTTGGGTCTCCATTTAAGCTTGCATTTCGCCTTAGTATTAATCTTCCAATTGAGCTCTGCATAAAGTTTTTTTTCTCTCCCTGAACTCATGAGCAAAAAACCCAAGGTTTTGCTCAGCAGCGTTCAAGGAACTGATGGCTTTGAGCGCTTGCTTTTTTTGAAGGCCAATGATGTCAAATTTCTCCTCATTCCAAACTTTCAACTGCAGTTTCAACTTCTTTAATTTCTGATAAACACAAAACCAAGATAGCCATGGAGAGAGCCAACTTCTACAATTCGCAATAAAACGGAAAAATCATGAGGCTTCCAAAGATGCTACCATGCTTAGGAGAACACCTAGTAATCATCGCCAACAGAAGTGGGAAGGGAAGTTGCAGGAGAGTGTTGAAAAGCAGAAAGGGGACGAAGGTGGGAAGAGAGGAGAGAGGGGAGAGAGAGGAAATAGAGAAGTTAGCTTAAGGACTGATTAAAAAAGAAATTGCAGATAAAATTGTGGACAATGCTCAAGTGCAAACGTAATTTTTTCACAGTTCTTACTTATTTTCATATTGGGGCTTGCATTGTGTTTATTTGGGACATTAGAGTTCACAAAAGACCAAGAATGGTTACAGAAGATGATATCTTGATGCAGTACAAGTACAGGAAGTTGCATTGATAATTATCTAGGCTCTCTCTTTCATCTTCATGAATCATCATTTCTACTGTTTTCTGCTTTTGTTTTCAATTTGTTTCATTTGAAGCTTGGTTTATACTTGAGGTTGTTTCTGTTTTCTTTGGATGCTATTTTTATCAAACAAAACTGATAAATGCCTAAAACATAGGAGTTACATAAAGTATTAACTTGAAGGTTAGCCACACAGAATTTGGTAAATCCTGCATACGTTGTTCAAGATAACTGATTTAAAAAAAAAAAAAAAAACCTAAGCACAATAATTGAACGTACAAGTAGGATAGAAAATAATAGAGTAAGCAAATGGCAAGAGTCAGCATCAGATTTTCATTAGGCATAACATCTATGTACAAATATATGACAACTCTGACACTGTGTTTGTAAGCTGCTGTCAGGCCATGCCTTCTTCAAGTTAGAAGGCTGGCCTTGTAGTTATCTTCCTTCATATTTGTTTCTGCTGAGTTACTTTAGTCGAGGCGTATGTATATCTGCATGAAGACTATTTTACATATTTTCTTTCACCTATATGCTTATCCTATTTTTTTTTTGTTTTTTCCTCTTTTAGGCTGGTCTTGTAACAACTCTCAGTACTAGAACGATAGTATTTGGTGCAACAAATCCTAAAGGACATTACGACCCTGAACAACGTATCATTTTCACATTGTTTATGTGGCTTAATCTAATAACCTTAAGGTGTGGTTCCTAAATTACACAAACTTGCGTTTAAAAGACTTGGGGTTGGTTTGCTTATTGGGTTGTTACTGGGATGGTAATGACGGGCCCATTCGAGAGGTTATAAATGCTGTTCTCCCTTTTGTTTTCATCCTTTTGACAAAACTGTTCATATTTCCTGCATTTTCTCTTGCATTCTTCGTTCTCTTTATTTTTCCTATTGCAGCCTCACAGGGAACGCGCATCCTCCTGCTGCTTGAACATGCATTCGAATCCTTAACAAGAAAACCCACTTGATATTTATGTTGAATGTGTATTCAAATCCTTTATAAGAAAAACCCTTTGATATTTATGTTTGCAATTTTCATAAAACTAATTTCTGTTACCAAAATTTTCCCTCAAATGTCTCCAAAACTTCAAAAATCAGGTGAAGAAATTATTTGAATCTATTTGAGTCGTAATTTTCAACCTCTTGGCTTGGTGGTTTGTTGTCAACCTGTTTCTTTGAGGGTCGGGACTGTCTCTTAATGTTACTAAAAACTTCTATCATTGGGATTAACCTTGATAGCAAGGAAGTAAATCTTTATGCCACGAGTTTTGGGTGCAAGGTGGAAACTCTTCCATTCACGTACTTGGGCTTTCCTATAGGAGGGAAACACAGTGCTAAGGAAATTTGGAAGCTTCTTAAGGAGAGGTTTACATTAAAGGTGGATAGCTGAGAGGAATTTCCCTCTCTAAAGGAGGTAGGCTGACTCTAGCTCAATCAATTATCACCCAAAAGAGGAAAGCTGAAATGCCAATAGGCCTCTATTATTGAATTCACATGACCCGATAGTACCCCATTTTGGAACGTCCGGTGCCAAAGTCACTGAATGGATAAGTTGCTAATCCCTAAAATGAACTATGTAATGTACTTTATCTGTTGGGTTAGGGGTAGGCATTTTAGAAGAGGTTTCTATTGTATCAATCTACCCATGTTTAATTCCTGTTGAGCATATAGTCTTCCTTGCTACTTCTTCTCTTTTATGCAAAAGCTCTGGTCAACATTACCAATCGCCTAGAAAAGATCATTAGAGATTTTGTTTGGGATGGGGTCCCTGCAACCCTACTTCCCACCTTGTCAACTGGAATTTGACCTCTCTTCCTACTATTTATGGTGGCCCTGGAATTGGGTCCCTTTGTTAAAAAAAAATACAGCTCCTTATGAAATAGCTATGGAGGTTTTGCTAGGATGAGAATGCTTTGTGGAGACACATAATTGGGGCTATTTATGGTGTCGATGCTTACGGTTGGACATCAAATATGCCTAAGTAAGGAAGAGAAACTAGACTTTGGAATGGCATTTTAAAGCAGACTTTTTTTTTTATATATATATATATAATTTCACTAAGTTTATTGTGGGCGATGGGAAAGCAATCAGATTTTGGGTGGATAATTGGTGTGATTCTCAACCCCTTGCACAGAAATTCCCCGATATCTTTACTTTATCCTTAAAAAAGGATACTGTGATTGAGGACTATTGGTGTGCATCCAGTCAAACCTGGAATTTGGGCCTTAGAAGAAGTGTTTTTGATAGAGTTGGGTGATATGGTTGCTATTTTGGAAGTCTTAAACTCATGGGCACCTCAGGGAGGTCGCGATTGCCTAACGTGGAAGTTTGACCCCTTGAGGAAGTTTACTACCAAAGCTACCTTTTTAAACATCACTGAGAGAACCTCCTCCTCCACCCTTCCTCTGATGAATCTTGTTCAGAAGCTTAAAATTCCCCAAAAAAAAAAAAAAGTCGAATTCTTCCTTTGGTCCCTTGCATATAGAGGCTTAAATACTCATGACAAGCTTCAAAGGAAGCTTAAAAATACCCCTCTCGACCCTTGCTTATCTTGCCCTTGCTTTAGAACTCAAGGATATAGTTGTACAACTTATAGAACATATCCTGTTCAAGTAAGGTTGTTTATTGAAAGTAAAGGAGAAAAGAGATAACATAAGGTTTACGTGGAAAACCCTAATATAGGGAGAAAAAACCACGATAAAGAAGTTTTTATTATTTTAATATCATACATACAAGAGACCCCAACCTCAGACATAAATAGAATGAGGGAAACCCTAATTTTAGTAGGCATAAAAGAAAAGACAAAAATGCCCTTAGTGCTAATGCACCATATTTCAACACTCCCCTTCAAGTTGGGGTGTAGATATCAGCAAGACCCAACTTGCTAACACAAGCTTCAAACGTCTGTCTTGGTAATCCTTTGGTAAGAACATATGCAACCTGTTGGACTGAAGAGACATAGGGAATAAAGATAACCCCGTGGTCTAACTTCTCTTTAATAAAGTGTTTGTCAATTTCAACATGCTTGGTTCTATCATGTTGTACTGGATTGTTGGTGATATTGATAGCAGCCTTATTATCACAATACATCTTCATGGGACCTGGACTGTCTTGGTGAAGATCAGCCAAAACTTTCTGTAACCATATTTCTTCACACTCCCAGGCTCATAGCTCTATATTTTTCCTTAACACTGCTTCCGGCAACTATACCTTGTTTTTTACGTTGATAGGTCATCAAATTTCCCCATACAAAGGTACAATATCCCGAGGTTGACTTTCAATCTGTCATTGAACCTGTCCAATCTGAGTCAGTATATGCTTCGATGCTCCGTGTATCATATTTTCTGAAAACTAAGCCCTTCCCTAGGGTAGACTTTAGATATCTCAGAATTCGAGTCACTGCTTACATGTGTTCCTCATATGGATTCTACATGAACTGACATACCACACTCATAGCATAGGAGATGTCGGATGTAGTATGAGATAGGTAAATCAGTTTTCCTCCAAAGCGTTGATACCTCTCCTTATTTACATGAACTCCTTCCGTAATGTTTTTCAGTTTGCCATTGACCTTAATAGGAGTGTCAATGGGTTTGCATCCAGTCATTCCTGTTTCCTTTAACAGGTCCAAAGTGTACTTCTATTGAGACATTGATATTCCGGCTTTCGATCTTGCCACTTCCATTCCGAGAAAATACCTCAGACTATCGAGATCTTTTATCTCAAATTCGCCTGCCATCCTTTGTTTTAGTTTAACAATTTTTGCCGACCCCTGATAAAATGATATCATCGACATAAACACCAAAACAACAATCTTCCTTGAAAGTGATTTTTTGGTGAACAATGTATGATCAGAATGCCCTTGAACAAACCTTGGGATTTAACAAATACTATGAACCTATCGAACTACGCTCTCGGAGACTGTTTCAACTCATATAAGGACTTTCTGAGTCTGCAAATATGGTTCCCAAATTTAGCTTCGAAGCCTGGAAGAGGACTCATGTAAACCTCTTCTCGTAACTCATCATTCAGGAAGGCATTTTTTACATCCAGTTGATGTAGAGGCCAATCCTTATTCACGGCAACAGACAAAAGAACTCGGATCGTGTTGAGCTTATCCACTGGGGAAAAAGTTTCTGAATAATCAATCCCATACGTTTGAGTGAACCCTTTAGCAACTAACCTAGCCTTATATCTCTAGAGCGTTCCGTCAAACTTATACTTCACTGTAAACACCCATTTGCAACCAATTGTCTTGTGACCTCTAGGGAGAGCCACTAAATCCCAAGTCTGGTTCGCCTCGAGAGCTCTCATTTCTTCCATTACTGCTGCTCTCCACTCGGGAACTTCCATGGCTGCATGCACACTGATAGGTATTGCTAGGGCATCCAGTTGAGTAGTGAAAGCCTTAAAAACAGGAGACAAGTTACTATAGGTCAGAAAACTGTCCATAGGGTACTTTGTACATGACCTGGTTCCTTTCCTTAGAGCAATTGCCATATCAAGAGTGGTATCATAATTGCCAGTTTTTGTCGGCCTCTCTCCAGTATCAAACTTCTGAGACAAATTTTCACCTTCTTGACAGTCTTTCAGCACCTTATTACCTCCTATAATTTCAACCTTCTCTAAGTTTGTCTCACCATCTTCTCTATGCCTAGACTTCTCTTCAAGGACCTCTGAAACAATAGGATCTTGAACCTGAGCTAGTTCCGATGCTTGGACACTTTCCAATGGAACAACAGGAATTTCCTAGGTTTCCTTTTTGAGATTCTTCCTATAGTATGTTATCGAGGGCATTTGTCTAGTAGGGAGGATAGACATTGGATTATCAGGGAGGACAGACCCTGGAATATCAGGACCAGGTTCAGGACTAGGTAAACTGGGTTCAGGAACAGTAGAACTAGGCTCAAGATTGAAACTAATAGGTACGGAGTATGTGGAACTGTTAATCTCTTCACTCGTGGTCTCCCCCTAAAGACGACTAACGGGAAAGAATGGTTCATCTTCAAGGAACGTGACATCCATAGTGACAAAGTACTTTCTAGAAGGTGGGTGAAAATATTTATAGCCTCGCTGATGAAGGGGATACCCAACAAATACACACTTTTAAGCTCATGGGGCAAACTTAGTTCGGTGAAGACCGTGAGTATGAACAAAAGCTGTACACCCAAACACACGCAAAGGAACTTTAGGGATAAGACGTGTAGACTAGTAGGACTCTTTAAAGCACTCAAAGGGTGTTTGAAACTTTAGAACACGTGAAGGCATCCTATTAATGAGATGAGCTGCAGTGAGGATCGTGTCTCCCCATAGGTACGATGGGAGAGACACCGAAATCATCAAGGAACGAGCAACTTCAATGAGATGGCGATTTTTTCGTTCAGCCACCCCGTTTTGTTGCGGAATATAAGCACAAGAGTTTTGATGGATGACCCCTTTTCATGTAGGAATTCTCGGAGGGTGTGATTAACCAACTCATGCCCATTGTCACTTCGAAGGATGGCAATTTTTGAATTAAACTGAGTTAAGATAGTGGTATAGAATTGTTGGAAGGTAGACATGACCTTGGATTTATTAGAAAGGAGGTATACCCATGTAAGTCGAGTATGATCATCGATGAATGTGACAAACCATCGTTTACCGGATACGGTAGAGATGTTTGAAGGGCCCCAAACATCACTGTGGATCAAGTGGAAAGGCTGGGTAGGTTCTAAGAAGCATGGACACTGACACGCGACACGGCGACACGCCAATTTTAAAAAAAGTAGGACACGACACGTCGGGGACACATTTTTTTTAATTAAAAAATTAAATATATGTCGTGAAATAAACATATTGGAAAATATTCCATTTAAAAACACCATTAACAACCATACAAGATACAACCATAGATAAGATGAGTAGATGACTAACGGTCCAATGTCATAAGTCGTAACAAGTTTAACTGTTTAAGTAATTAGTTGAACACCACAAAAGTTACAAAACCACAAAATAGAATCGAAGAAGCCAAGCCATATTTTCTTCATTTTTGTCCAATGTCCTCTTAACTACTCGAAGCTTCATTCTGATCACCATCATCAGTAAAAACTACAGCTTCCAATTTTGGTTTGTCCAAAAATAAACTAGCTACTTCAAGCATTCCTGCATCTTCAAATGAATCAAATGAATCTCCAGCAATGTCCCACATTTTGTCTCTCCTTTGAAATATTCAGGAGTTCTTGATAAAAGACGTAGATTGCTATGGATGTACACCAAGTCTTCTACACGTTTTGGTGTCATCTTGTTCCTTCTCATGGAGTGCACAAATGAATATGTACTCCAATTTCGCTCACAACACGAGGAAGATGAAGGTTGAACAAGTAACTTCATAGCTAGTGATTGTAAAGTTAGAGTAAAGGCACCATGGATGGCCCACCAACTCTTCGGAGGCATATTATATCTATCACGTATGAAATCATGTTCAGCAAACTCTGAAGACATTATAGAGAAATTGGCAAATTCAATGTTTACTCTTGTTCGCTCATCCTCTGAACTAAAGTATCTCTTGATACACTTCATCCTCTCTCTTGATACTTCTAAGTTTTTATGTGGTGGAACTCGAGTCTTGTCTTCTTCAAGCCATTGTGGACTATAATACCTAAATAAAATTATAAAATATACCCAACTTTAGAGTGTGCATAGAAATTGAAAATATAAAATAAAGATCTAGGATGTCTTAGAATACCTTGGATTTAAAGAATGTGCCAAACAATGGAGAGGAGTGTTATTTTTATTCCAACGGTCAATCAAAATTTGATGCACCACTCCATAAAATGATGATTCATCTGGATGCTTTCCTTCATGTTTATAGATGACCACCTTTATTTTTTCAATCATGGTGTCCCACATATCATATACAAAATGGAGGCAAGGTTTGTCCGTAT
Source organism: Benincasa hispida (assembly GCF_027475165.1). NCBI lineage: Eukaryota > Viridiplantae > Streptophyta > Magnoliopsida > Cucurbitales > Cucurbitaceae > Benincasa > Benincasa hispida. Next base: position 33,845,484 of record NC_143482.1, read on the forward strand.
CACAATCTCTGATCATATCATAAATAGGAGTATTTATCTTGTGATTCAATAATTTGTCCTGCACCCTTACAATTTGCAGCATTGTCAGTGATTATTTGAATCACATTCTCATGTCCCACCTCATTTATAACTTCTTTCATCAAATTTGCTATGAAATATTTGTCTTTATTCTCACCTGAGCAATCTACAGCTTTAAGAAACATTGGTCCTCCTTTTGTAATTGCCATAAAGTTAATCAATGGTCTCCTCTGCGAATTGCTCCATCCATCACTGACAATACTTACCCCCTTTTGAGACCATGTACTTTTCACAGATTGCAACAATCTCTCTATATTTGCTTTTTCTTTTTGGAGAAGAATCGTTCTCAATTTATTATACCCTGGAGGTATATAACTCGACAAAGCATTATTTGCAACCAAAGAAAATGTGTTGACATTCAAAAAGATTGAGATTCAGTTTGTATATGCCGTGAAGGTGGTAAAGGAACTTGTTTAGGTGCATTCCTTGCAATACGCGTCTTAGCTTCATCTTCTAATTTTTGCATTTTAGCAAGATCTTTAGGGGTGATTTTTTTACATATTCCAATCCCAAATCCACTTAATTTTAGTAGGTGCGCCCTAACTCTTGTATAAGATCCTTTTCTATTTTCTTGACAACAATTACATTGCCAAGAAATATTCCCCCTTCATTCAATCTCTCATTTTTTGTAACATATTGCCATAATGGTTTTGTATCATTGTCGGTAGTCATTTTTTAGTTGATTTCAGTATGACTTGAAGATGATTCTGCCATACTTTTTAAATAAAATAAAAAAAACAAAATAAGATTTAAATGTTCAAACAAAAACAGGAGGTTGGGAGAAAAATGCAAAAAAATAAAAGAAGAAACAAACCAAATCGAACGAAGTCGGACGTGGAGAAGAAGTCAAACGAAGTTTGGGTGAGGAGAAGTCGTCGACGAGTCTGGGCGTGGAGAAGTCGGCTGGGCGTGAAGTCGAACGAAGTCTAGCGAGTCTGGGCGTGAAGTCGATCGAGTGGGCGTGGAGGTGAGGTGTTTTGGGCAGGTGGACTCGAGGAGTTCTGCTTCTGATATTTTGATGAAAAGAAAAGTGGAAAGGAATAATATAATTTGAGAAATTAAAATAAAAAACACAAAAACCTAAAAGTTTTGGGCTTGGGCTGATGCTTTTGGGCTGCTAACTTTAGTTTTATAAGCTTTCACTGTTTTTCTCTTTAATTTTGCAGCGCCGTGTCCCAGAAGTGTCCCAACCGTGTCCTACCCGTGTCCCCGCCGTGTCGGCCATTTAAAAAAATAATAAAATATCCGACACGCCAGTTGGCATGTCGAACACGTGTCGGAGGCGTGTCGGTGTCCGACACGTGTCCGACACTGACACTTAACCATCTTAGGAGTGTCGGTACTTTATAGGGTAGGTTTATAAGGCTGAGAGACAAAAGAAACACGAGACTGTTTAGCACGTATATAGACATCACAAGACAAAGAAGAAATATTCACATTATGGAATAAATGGGGAAACAAATATCTCATATATTGAAAACTTGGATGTCCAAGACAAATGCCACAATAAATAATCTTTTTTAGACATAGTAAATGAAGATAAAAGACTAGTCCTAAACAAATTCCTAGAGGAAGCATCTTTAGAAAGGAAATAGAGGCCCCTGTCATATTGGGCAGTGTCAATCGTCTTCCCCGTACTCAAGTCTTGAAACAAAGCAGCATCTGGTGAGGAGACAACTCTATAGTTCAAATATTTTGTTATTTTACTTATTGATAACAAGTTGTAAGAAATTTTCGGCACATGTAGGACATTTTGTAGAATTAATCCCTGAAATGGTGACAATCTGCTTTTTCCTGCAACAGGAGCAAATGACCCATCTGCAATACGAATCCTTATATTTCCAACACTCGGATAGTATCGGAGGAATCAATCAGATGAGCCAGTCAAGTGATTGGTCGCTCCTGAATCTAGAATCCATAACTCATTCCTTTTAATGAGGAAACTAAAAGATTGAGGGTTACCTGATTGAACAACTTTTCCGATCCCTATGGTACCTGAATCATCTGGGTTAGTCACCGGAGGTTGTATCTGAGGTTATGTGGCCTTCTTAATCAATTCACTCACTAGAGCATGCCCAGATTTTGACTTGTGATTTAGGGGGCGATGTTTACCATTAGGAGGTCGACCATGCAGTTTCCAACGCTGATCCTTCGTGTGCCAATATTTTTTGCAATGCTCACATACTGGGGAGGGGGGGGGGGGGGTTGCTATTCTGCTTGTCACCATCAGATCTAGAGGATTTCACCCCAAAGGCAGCTGACTCTACAGTGGTAACCCCAAACCCATTCATTGCACTCGATCTATCCTCTTCCAATCGAACCTTTGAACAGACCTCCATGAGAGACGGTATCGGCTTTTGCCCTAGTATTCGACTCCGAACCGTATCAAATTTGGGGTGCAACCCCACAAGAAAATCATACACACGATCAACCTCTTCTATCTTTGAGTATTGAATTCCGTCATGTTGACAATTCCAGATGATCTCCCAACATAGATCCATTTCTTACCATAACAAACACATCTTGTTGAAGTATGACGTTACATTCATGCTCCTTTGTTTGCACTCATGAACCTGTTTACATAAAGTATACAGGCGAGATGCGTTCTGCCTTCTAGAATATAACCTACGGACCGCATCCCAAATATCCCATGCAATGGTTGAATATAGAAAAGGTTTTCCAATTTGAGGTTCCATGCTACTTATCAACATTGAACGAAGTAAAGAATCTTCTGCCTTCCAGACCTGCTCTTGGGGATCCCCAGGGCTCGGTGCGATATTTCTCCAATTAAGTACCCAAATCTATGGTGCCGTTCAAGGACCATCTTAATTGTTTGGGACCAAGAGAAGTAGTTTTGACCATTCAGCTTCTCTCCTGTGATCATTCCTACAGAGTTTCCCAAAGTACCAGTTAACAAATTAGCAGTAGGTAGAGTAGGAAACACTGTTATCGGGTTTTTTGAATAGATTGGAAGACTGGAAGACTCATGGCCATTTAGTTTTGCCCCAAGAACCGCCATCTATTATTGGAGACTCGCTAATTGTTGTTGGAGTTCCCCATGGGTCTCTGATCTCGACTGTTTCTACTCATAGGAGATGGGAATGAAATTCTCACCCATAGAGTCACCCACTCGATATTGATGCTGAATCGGATACACATTCGGGAGGGACCCCTATTGCTGGAAGGAACCAAAAAACTGGTAAGAGGCTTCAATAGGGTACTGTCCAAACACTTCGGCACTGTTGCTAGAAGATGCACGACCAGGTATTGCTGCGGCTGAAGGATGTGCGGTTTACGGTTCGGGAGGAACCGCAAACAGCTGGCACGGGAGTTGCTTGGACGCGATCGCCTGGTTGCTGGACAGGTGCACGATCGGCTGACCCGACCTGGATACTGGAGCGAACCCGCCCGACGCCTGCTGCGGTTGTGGGAAAAACGGCGTGCCGACTGCGTTTGGACCGCATGTCGTTTGGGTCGTCTGCGGCTACTTGAAGACTGGGTTGCGACTGCTCGATGGCGCGGCTCCGACGGCTGTAGGGTTGAGGACTATCGGTGGTTGCTCCCCAGTCGGCTGTTGCTGTGTTGGGTTCAAGATTGTCTGGAGATACCGATCTACGACCACTTGAATCATGGCCATATTAGTTGGGTCGGCTATTACTCCATCACCAATCACGTCTGATGACTGAATTTCTTCTATCGAGGCTAGGTTTTCATCACCTTGCTCTAATACCATATTGAATGTAAAGGAGAAAAGAGATAACACAAGGTTTACGTGGAAAACCCTAATACAGGGAGAAAAAACCACGATAGAAAAGTTTTTATTATTTTAATGTCATATATACAAGAGACCCCAATCTCAAATATAAATGACATGAGGGAAACCTAATTCTAGTAGGCATAAAGGAAAAGACAAATATGCCCTTAGGGCTAATGCACTATATTTCAACAACGTTTTTTGTTGCCTTTGCTTGGAAGACGAGGAATCCCTTGGATCACTTATTTCTGCATTGTGAATTTGCTACCAGGGGATGGATTCTTTTGTTTAGAACTTTTGATTTGGAGTGCTGCCTTCCAAACAAAGTTGATGACTGGATGTTTGATGGGCTTGATTGTTTTGCCGTCGATAGTAGAGGGAAAATTCTCTCGAAGTGTGTTTCTCGGCCTCTTTTGTGATGCCTGTGGAAGGAAAGGAATAGTAGAATTTGTGAAGACAAGTTTGCTTCTTTTGATTCTTTTTGGATTGTTGTTCAATACATAGCCTCTTGGTGGTGCACTAACTACACCAAATTCTTTTGTTGTTATTATAGCCTTTCAATAATTTTTAACGATTGGAAGGCTCTTCTTCACTAGTGCTTTGGGGAGGGGTCTTCTCAACCCCTTGCCGTTAGGTTCTCTTTTGTTCTCTGATGAAATATACCCATCTGTTTCTTATAAAAAAAAAAAAAAATTATTGGGTAGATTTTGGGAGGATATCTTATCTTGTTCTCTTTAAATAGAAAATATTGTTTAAAAAATACACAAGGCATATTAAACAGTACTTATGATATAACTTATTACTCTGTTTAAGAGTTCAATTTTCATCTTAATAACTCTCGTTTCATGGTAAATATGACCAAAGATTTATCCCTATGTGTTGTACTAACGATATCTATAGCTTTTACTTCCTCTATTTTTTTTTCCACCTTCTACACCGTCTCCTTTGAATATGTGCACGCATACTTGTGTGCTTGCATAGATCTATCTACGTTAGAAAGAAATATTTTGTCTTCCTTTACGTGATTAGCTCTCTCTGTCAATACAACACTCTCCGGTCCCTTATTGAGCAGATTTGATATCGTGCTTGTGCTTTTAGATACAAAAAACCCTGAATGGGATGCAGTAGTTTCATCTCATATTCTCACTGAGGTAAATCTGATCTCCTGTTTATGTTATCAACTCCTTTTTTTTATTTTATGTTTTTGTAATTGTTTAATGATGATTATTTGTAGTGTGAACAAGAAAAGGGCAAGTGTAACAATGATCTTTCAAGTAACTGGCCTCTTACTATGCTTCGAAGGTATGAGTTTCTTCACAACAAGATTTGGTTTACCTTTTGAATTTCAATAGTAGGATAAATTACTGTTGTAATTTCATTCTTTAATAAATTGGAGGCCTAACAGGGGAATTAATCTCAACCAGTTTTAATCTCATACCAAGTATTACTAGCAAGATGTGACTTGATTGTCGATGAATGGGCAAATTCACCTGAGGCCCCAATCATTAGTGATTTAACCTTTGAGGAGGAACTGCTTAAGCTAACATATTAATTTTAAAACATTTTCCAGATACATCCAATTCGTAAAAGGATACTTCAGACCGGTCCTGACTGAGGAGGCTGAGCAAATTATTTCAAACTATTATCAGCTTCAAAGAAGATCAGCAATGGATAATGCAGGTCCCACTTGAAAATGGTCTATTTTTGTAACGCCCGGATCCTTACACCTTATGATCCGACTGCTACGACATGCATACTTAGACTTTTCTATCATGAGATGAGTTTTGGTTGAAATTTCAAAGAATATATCTAAATTTTATTAATTAGATAGAAAAAAAAACTATATAGAAATTTATTTATCAAAACACCAGGATCCATAAAACATTAGCGTGGTGGTACAAAATGCATGTGTCTATAATAGTGAGTTTGATGGTTGGCCATTTGAGCGACGTCCAACTCTGCCCTCTACGCTGTGTTCTTACCTACAAAGTCTGTAAAAATATAGGATGAGTACATAATATACCCAGTAAGTAGTTCTCACGTAGGGTAGTGACCAAATGCACAATCACAAGCAACATGTCATGAAAACATATGATTGGGACCGAAAACGTATATTAACATGTGGTGGTCGGTTATGCTTCCAACATAAATCTCTCCGCCTTGATAGGAAGATGAAGACCTAAGCGAAAACTAACCCATCTGATGATTAGCGGGTCATGCAGTCAGTAGGGCCAGAGTCGCATCCAACATCAACCATTAGCATAAACGTTATGCTTCCAACATAAATCTCTCCGCCTGATAGGAAGATGAGGACCTAAGCGGAAACTAACCCATCTGATGATTAGCGGGTCATGCAGTCAGTAGGGCCAGAGTCGCATCCAACATCAACCATTAGCATAAACGTTATGCTTCCAACATAAATCTTTCCGCCCTGATAGGAAGATGAGGACTTAAGCGGAAACTAACCCATCTAATGATTAGCGGGTCATGCAGTCAGTAGGGCCAGAGTCGCATCCAACATCAACCATTAGCATAAACGTTATGCTTCCAACATAAATCTTTCCGCCCTGATAGGAAGATGAGGACTTAAGCGGAAACTAACCCATCTGATGATTAGCGGGTCATGCAGTCAGTAGGGCCAGAGTCGCATCCAACATCAACCATTAGCATAAACGTTATGCTTCCAACATAAATCTTTCCGCCCTGATAGGAAGATGAGGACTTAAGTGGAAACTAACCCATCTGATGATTAGCGGGTCATGCAGTCAGTAGGGGCAGAGTCGCATCCAACATCAACCATTAGCATAACCATAAGGTTAGACTGGAAGCATAACTTACACCTAATTAAAATTTGGTTTTAACGTAATCGTGAACAAACATAATGCATTGGGTCCCTTGTAGAAAAACGTGTTCTAAACATGTAATGCAATATAACAATTAACATAACCATGCAATATAATAAAGGTACACTACCATAGAACATTTAAAGAGAGGGTGAGATAAACTACTTACCTTGACTGTGATCTAATTATTCCTTATTATTCTTTATGATTTTATCAGCAGAGTTTTCCCTTTTTAAATCAAAAGAAGAAATTTGGGCAGCACTTTACCCGAGCTTTTCTCTTTTAATCTTCACAGAACTTCCTCACTCACACTTACTTTTTCACACGATACTATGTTACTGAGATTTGTTTGAGAATGGGTTAAATCTTCGGCAAAGGGTCCTATTTATAGTAGTTTTCAGCTCTTCTCAGTGTGACAAATCATCGTACAGGTGGCTTCTTTAAAATTACTTATGGTTTATGGATTCCTCTCAATAAGACACCTAATTTTGGCTAACGTTTGCCCTTACGTCATCATTCTTTGTTTGTATTCAATTTTAGGGTTTTTCCATGTATAATCTATAAGATCGTGGCCAAATTTAACGCATAATTCGCGCTTTTGTCCAAATCTCGCTCACTCTGCTTTTAAAATCTCGCTCTCTCCCGTTTTCTCGCTAGGAATTTACTCTAGAGCCTTCTTGCTGGAAATCCCGCTCTCTCCACTCTCGCTCTCAAATTTTCTCTTCCGTCTCGCTCTCGCTCCCGCTCCCGCCCGCTCCCGCTCCCGCTCCCTCTCTCGCTCGCTCCCGCTCTTTCCTACTGTCGCTAAGAATAGCTCTCTTTACTCTCGCTCTCTCCAACTTCCTTGCTACAATTCTCGCTCTCTCCAATTTTTCATCAATCTCGCTCTCTCCAAGGATCTCGCTCTTTCTACTCTCGCCAGCCTCAATCTCGCTAGCATCGCTCGCTGGGTTTCTCGCTCTCCAATTCTTCCTTCGATCGTGCAACTCCCTTCTCAGAATCTCGTTTTCTCCAGTTTTCTCGCTGGTGTGGCTCTCGCTCTCTCCCACTTTCTCGCTCCCGCTCGCTCCCTTATTCATTATCTTTTGGATAATGAATAAATTTCCAATTTCCAATTTATTTATTTATTTATTTATTATTATTATTATTATTATTATTTTTCTAAATTTCCACCCGTTTAAATATAATTTCGTCCTGCTTATTATTTGATATTTAATTTCCTGTATGCATACAAATCTGGGTCGTTACAATTTTAAGAAATTGGTCTAATTTTATCCTTCTAATTCTAGATTCTTAAACCATGCAGCCAGGACAACAGTACGCATGCTTGAAAGCTTGATACGCTTAGCTCAAGGTTTGTTCGTCTTATGTTTCACTGTTTCCTTGACAAATTCTCATTTCCCTTCTAATGCTTCTTCTCCATCAATGTTGCAGCGCATGCACGCCTCATGTTTAGAAATGAGGTTACCCGGCTCGATGCCATTACGGCTATTTTGTGCGTCGAATCATCCATGACGACCTCAGCTTTAGTGGATAGTGTTGGGAATGCCTTGCACTCCAATTTTACGGAGAACCCAGATGAGGAATGTATCCTTCCTTGCTATGTTTAAATTTATAATTGTTATTTTGTCATGCATCTTAACTAAAATATATTAGCTATAAAAGGAAATATAAAAGTTGCTACCAAGCCACTAATAGGAATTTGTCTCTGCATAATATGAAATTGGTTTTAAATTTACATTATTACTCGGTTCAACTATATTAAAAAACGACTTGCGCATGAAATGTTAGCAAGTGAATGAATCCAACAAACTTCCTATTCAAAATCAGAGGAACTTATAGTGTAAGGACTTGATCAAGCACTCATGTTTCTTCTTTTCTTTTCCAAAGTATAAGAACTATTTCCTAGCAAAACTTGGGATGAAAAATGTTATAGGATATAAATTATATAAATTAGAAATTCGTGTATACCTAAATATTATCTTCAGTTTGTGGTTAGACAGCCCATCTGAGTATTTTGGAATTATCTTATAGTTTTCAACATACTAGTTTCTCTGCCTTTCAAACTCAAAGTTTGCTAAGGAATTATGTTAGGAATGAGGCATTTCTTTTGTTAACCTCGTTCATTCTCCTGTATCCATTTCTTAATTCTTTGCATAAAAATTAGTGTTAAGATTAGGGGCATTGTTTTGTTTCATGCCATTCTTTGTACACATTGCTGCCTGATGTTGAATTCTTGACTCCATGCTGTACTAGATGCAAAGCAAGAAATTTTGATCCTTGAGAAGCTGAAGTCGATGGAAGAATAGCCATTACCATGATGGAAGGCGGAAAGAACCCTTTTCAAGGGCCGTCGTTTTGTTTTTGTTTTTGTTTTTTGAGAATCAAGATAGCCGACATCCTCACATGCTTGAAGTTGTAGATACCAAAAAATATATATGTCTGGCATCTGCGCACAATCACATTTGTTTCGAAGAAAAATTTGTAAGGACGTCCGAGATTATTTAGATAGTTATGCTTGTTTTGCTAGATTTCTGCTTGAGAATGTGAGATGATGTTGTTTCAACAATATCTTTAAATCCCCAGATAATTTATAATAATATACTATAATTTGAATTTATGTAATATTTTTTTTTGTCTTTAATAATTTAATGTTTAATTGTTAAGTTTTTTTAGTGTATATGGTTATGAATTGAGTTTATATTAATTTTACTGGTTATTTTGAAATGTTTTATAAAAGGCATGGTATCAAATATTAATTTTGATTTAAATTCAAAATACTTGAATTTTAACTATAGTTTTTCTTTTTATATAAAATATGTGGCTGAGAGATTGAATCTCAGACCTCGAGGTTAAAAGTATATGTTCATGTGTTGAGCTAGGATAGCTCCTTATAATGACTTATCCTTCTCGGCCTAATTATATTATTTCTTAGAAATTTAATGTTTATTCATTAGATTATTGAGCAAAAGAAGTTGGGACATTTCGGGTGCAAATCGAGCTAAAATGGAGCATGTAGCAAGCAACGGGAGACAGTGTTGTGCAAGAAATTGCCCTGTGGCACCACAATGCTCTCCATCTGATCACACGTGCTAGAAGAGTATCATCGTTGCAACACCAAGGCGATGCAACATGGTACTACGTGAAGGTGTTGTGATGCTCCTTGATGGAGAAGAAGCGTTAGAAGGGAAATGGCATCGAGCTATTTTCTTAGTTTTTAAGTCATTTTCTTTGATTCGTAAGATTGCTTGTTTACGAGCCTCGATTACTATTAAGTTATGTAAACTTGGTTAGTTTTCTTTAGTTCATGGATTTGGATGATCCATTTTATATTCATGAGCGGATTGTACTTTATATCTATAAATTTCTATCTTTGGATCATCTTTATCTCTTGCTTTAATTTTTTAGCATGTATGAATAGTTAGGATTGACAACCCAAATCGTTAAGCATGCTAATCGTTTGATGCATAATTAGTAATTGTTATGTATTTGTTGACAAAGTAGCATGAGTTATCTCTTGGGTGTTTGGTCTTTTGTCTTGAGTAAGTTAGAGAGCAAATCAATTATTTAATCATCATGACTTAGCCCTTGAATTTAATGCATGTGTTTGTTAATCTTTAGGTGTATTTCATTCTAAATTAACTGGCACATAGTTTAATTAGGCTAAGAATTTAATTAATAATTAAGGACGCTTAATGTCGGTACAGTAGGTCATATGTTCAAGTTAATTCAGTTATATCCTAATATCATATAATTTGGGGAATGCCACTCCCATTAACTAAATGCATCTTGTCATTTTATATTTCAAAGAAACAACTTTTCTTAATTCATTTATCTTCAATTCTAAATTCCACCCCCACCCCAAATACCGATCTTGCAATAACATTACTCTTTAGTTAACGAATTGGTATTATAAATATATTTGATTTGTCTTTTGCGAGCGACAACAAAAGCCTATCATCAAATTGACGTCGTTGTCGGAAAAGGCAATTAATTTCGTTAGTTAGTTTTGCACTGAGACTTATTGTACTGTTATATATTTCTTATTTTACATAATAGTATTATATTTAAACTATAAGATAAGATAAAAGTTAAGTGAAAAAATAAAGAGAAAAGAGACAAAAAAATGACTATCAAACAAGTTATTTTTTTATTTTTTTTAGAACATTATCATTTTTATGATATTTTCGAATTAAACAATTAATCTATTCATTTTAATGTTATGTCGTTTATACCCCTAATGAATTTCTTTACGATATTACGGTTTGATTTTATCGGTTCTAGGGTCAATCAAGAATCAAACCAATTAGTTTTATGAACTAGGGATCTAAATGACCATCCAATAAAAAATAAAACAAATGAATTATTTTTTATTTAGTTCAGTTTATTATCAGGATGGTTCTTGGTTTTTGGCCTTTTCTTTTCTTCTTCCATTATTTTTATTTTTATTTCCACTATTGGTTTTTTTTTTGTTTTGCTATTTTCAAATTAAAATTGGGTCGATTTATTTTTTATAGATTGAAATTGGACATTTTCTTTTCTTGATACTTTTCTAAATTGCATACATACATGCTTCATAATTAATTGCTTTTTTTTCCTAAACAACAAAGATACATGAACCATAATAATTAAAATACTAAAACATACCTATTGTTAGTATTTGTTTCTTAGGGTATATATACTGTCAATTTAGTTTGATTTTGATGGTTTTTCAATCAAAAGTCGATCCAAATAAATACTATTTGGTTTTCTCTAAATACAAACCAAGATGTCCAATTTTATACTAAAAACCAAACCAAAAGTGGATTGGTTCGGTTCAGCTTGGTTTTTTTATTTTTTGATTTTTTACTGGATTCCTATTAATTTCCATGGAAAAAGTATAGAAATGACAATAGTTTAGGCTCCGTTTGGTAACATTTTGTTTTTGGTTTTCATTTTTGAAAATTAAGTCTATGGACACTCCTTCCACCTCCAAATTTCTTCCTTTGTAATCTACTTTTCACAAATGGTTTAAAAAATCAAGCCAAAATTTGAGAACTAAAAAAAAGTAGCTTTCAAAAATTTATTTTTGTTCATGGAATTTGGCTAAGAATTCAACCATCACACTTAAGAAAGATGTAAATCATTGTATGAAATGTGGATGAAATTGACTTAATTTTCAGAAACAAAAACTAAAAACCAAATAGTTACCAAACGGGACCTTATTTTTTCTATAACAAATTTAACTTTTGTTAACAAAGTAGCAAATTTTGAAATTTATATATATATTTTTTTTTATTTATGTGTGTGTATGAAAATGAGGAAGGGGAGAGGGAGGAGGGAGAAAGAAGAAGACGAGGAGTGGGGGAAGAATGAGGGGGAAAAAAAAAAGATAAATTCCAATGACTGATAATAGGTGCCCAACAGTGGGCGGCGTCCGACGAAGAAGATTTGACGATCTATGACTAGGTCAATGGATGCCACACTTGAGTGTTGAAGCTCCTAGAACAAGGGATCTCGTTTTAATTATTACTTTTTTGTGAAAATGAGGAAGGGATAAAGGAAGGAAAATCTAGGGAAGAGAGATGAAGAATGGAAAATGATGTTGGTATTGGTATCCTAAATCTCTATTGTATTCTTGTAGTTTATAAACATTGTATAAACAAGTTTTTATTATTAAAATAATTTTTATTTTACGAGCATACACTCAATCCAATAAACTAAGATCCTAGGTTATTTTATATAATTTAAACATGTACGTAGAGACATACGGGTGGATCATGTTTAAATGATAACCTAAACAGTCTGTAGTAGATGGATAAAATTGTGTACTTTATCTTGGTGATACTATGGATACGATTCACTTTGTAGATGTTACAAGTGTTATAAAGTGCTACAAATGATCTGATCCTGATAATTCATGTGAAAACATGTGAGCGGAGGTATCCTATACAAAGAGTTTGTATAAGACCGGATCACGAAATGGCTAGTCTCATTATATAATTTCGTTAATTGTATATAGACTTACATTTTACTAGGATGACCATAGGTGACGACCTGAATCCTGAGTGAGTTGTGAACTCCTGCTTATGAAGCCAATCCTTTGATTTGTATGAGTGAGAGTGGCACGTTCGCCAACTCAATGTGTCTACCATTTTGGGGATTCGTCTAATTGAGGAGCTGAGAACACAACAACACAACACAGAATACACTCCTTCCCTAATGTCGAGGCCAGTAGATAAATTGCTCCCTTAAGGGCTGATTCCGGGGCTTAACAATTATGAATGTTAATGAATGTTGAATAATTTAATTAAAGAGTTTCATTAATTATCCAAGTACCATTGGAGCTTCAATCTATAGGTCCATAAGGTCCCCCTGTAGCTCAACATGGATTAAATTGAGAATTAATTTTGGATTAATTTGAATTGTTCAAATTAATTGAGGGAATTAATTATATATGATATAATTAATATAATGTATTAGATACATTATAATATAAAATTTATTTTGAGAGGAATTAAATATTTGAATATGATTCAAATATTAGTTATATGGATGAGATTCATATAATTGAATTTAGTATAAATATGATTTATATTAAATGTCATGTAATGTTGAGAGAAAATAAAACTATAGATTATATTATATTTGATACAATATAAAAGCTATAGGTTATGTGTTATATTTGATATAACATTAGTACATATATATAATAAGGTTGTTATTACATATATATATTATTACTAATTAAATTAAATTAATTTTTAATTTAATTAAAGGGAGGGAATTACAACTCTCTCCCCTTATCTCTCTCAATAAAAAACGAGTAAGGTGTAGAAAGTTGAGAGATTATCATTCGTCTTCATCCATGAATTGTAGAACTCAAAAAAAAAAAAAAAAAAAAAAAAAAAAAAAAAAAAAAAAAGCTCTCCCTGGTTTTACTCCCAATCACATAGAGAAGAAAAATTCTTCTCTTCCCTCTCATCCTCTTTTCCTTTTCCAAAATTGTGCAGAAGCCACCACTCCTGCATATTCTCATTTCTAAGAGAATATAGAAGGTTCTCAAGTAGTGGTGCCCATTTGGGTTTTTTAATTTTTGGAGATCGAAGTGTTCGTGTTCGTGGATCGAGGGAATTCGAGAAGAAGTTGTTCTTTAAGGGTAAGTTCATTTTCTTCCCTTCTTCCTATTCCCCAAAAGCATGGTGTAATTTTAGTTTGTAATGCACAATTTGTCTCTGTTCTGTAAAAAAATAAAATTGGGACCGATCCCCACGTTTCTGCATAGGGACCTTCATCGGTTCCCTTCAAATGAAGGAGACAAGAGGGAGAAACAGTTGTAAACTACCAATGGTCATGGGTGAAGGAATCAAATTTTCAGCGAAAGCGATTAACCGCCTATACTTTAAATTTATGTTTTGGATTTATAGAAATCAAAGAAAATTAAATGTAAAACTAAGCATGCTTTTTATAGGCAAGAATTACAAAGGAAAAATAAATTACCTTTAAAGACTACTTCTTCAAACCTTCTCCAATTCTTGAATGATTTCACGAATTCTTCAATCATGAATTAAACACCACTATTAAGTCTTTCCCACTATTCCCCGGTAAGGATTTGGATTTATGGGAACCAACTTTTGGAAGACAAAAGGGAAGAAATAAAGTTTTTACAGAGAAACTCTTTCTATGTATTTTTGTGTGAGAGTGATGAGAGAGTGAGAGAAAATTCAAAGAGATAGCACAGTAGAAAATCATTTGTCTATTTCAAAACGCAAAGAACAACTTCTACATAATGAGAGATGGGAGTTAACTCCCCCCACCACACTCCCTCAAACTCCCCTATAATTGTGAGGGAGTTATTATTTAATTTAATACTAAATTAAATTAAATTAAATAATTATTAATTAATCTAATTGATTAATTTTAAATAATTAAATATCATATATTTAACTATATTACATTTGAATCATATCCAAATGTATTTTCCTCTCATAACCTGTAGTTTTCATATATCCCATTCACATTAAATTTAATTTATATTTTTAATATGAATCTCATTCATATTAAATTTAACCTATTGTTTTAATATGAATTATTTCACATTCAATTTAACCTATAGTTTCAATATGAATCTATTTGTATTATTTAATATTTGAATCTTATTCAAATACATTATTCTCTCATAGTTTAATTTTGAATGTTATTCAAAATTAACTTTATAATATAATGTATCTATATATATTATATTAATTGTATCATATAAAATTAACATATCTCCCTTATAATTTGAACAATTCAAATTCTTCTAAAACTAATTAAGCCTTGTTTTACCCTTAGTGAGCTAATAGAGGGACCTAATGAACTTAGATATTAGACGCTCCAATGGTTCGAGATTAATTAATTAATCTCTTTAATTAAATTAATCAACATTCATTAACTATGGGTCACTCTACTAGAGACCCATAATTGCACTCTTTATATTGTAGAATATTTATGTGTCCATGGATATACCCATTACCAGTAAGTCAATCCTTCACGAATCGTTCGTAATTCTAGTTGGGTCAAATTGCCATTTTACCTCTATAATTACCTTTTGCTTCTTAAGTCTCACTGATACTCTAATCAACAACCTGTTTATAGTCCAACTATAAACAAAATCTTTCTTGGGCCAAAAGAGGGAGGGTCCCCATTGTTCAAGACCCGAAGTCAGCAATGGAACTAACTCATCTATTTACCCTAAAGTTGGGAAAAGTTGAATTCCATATTGAGTAGCTATGTTCCCAGCTCCCCACTCAGTCTTGTCCCTAGAATGGTAGGCTCATTGAGTCGACGACTCAGACGACTCTCACCCATACAAATCAAAGGACAAACCCTCACAAGCAGAAGTCCATAACTCACATAGGATTGAGACTGAGTTACATTTGGTCATCTTATGAAATATTAATCTCTTCAGTTAACGGTGTTACAAAGAGAGATAAATTATTTTATCGTCCAGTCTTATACAAACTCTTTGTATAGGATAACTCCACTCACATGTCTATACACGGATAGATTGAATCAAATAGCTTGTAACACTTATAA